>NC_058087.1:122211730-122511730 GCF_014858855.1 Bufo gargarizans | reverse complement strand
TTGTTTCGGGAATGTCTTTTGTTTTTTGATGCAGTCAATTTCCTTCTGGAAATGTTTGTTTTGAACAGAAGAATTATAACAGACTTTGCCTGAGCAAGTTCTTCTAGATTGACTTGTTCATGGAAACTTTCCCACCTTCTGACCTGATTGCTGCTGGTTTCCCTCTGGAAGGTTTTAGCGACATGGATGAGTCTGGCTAGGGTCTTAACTAATATCTTCCAGCAAGAAAATCTATCAAAGCAATGTGAGTGAAGTGTGGCTTCAGAAGCTCTAGGTACTGAAGCTTGTAATCTCAAATCTGATTTCAGGGTCAGCTTCAGGCTCTATGAGTGGAAAAGCATTAGCAGTGTCTATATCCTCACAGTATGGTTGGTACAGAAAGGTTGGGCCTGAGAACCAAATAGAGTTCTGAAGGCATGCTGCTTGAGTAGGCCTAGTGGCATAATCTGCAGGGTTTTGATCTTCTATAGAGAGGGCCTGTTTATCATCATCTTTAGTTCTCTGAAATACTGTTATCCCTAGATTGTCTGTCTCAATGTTGGAGTTGACTTCTTCTTTACCATATAGTGTAGAAAAGTCACAGTGTTGTGTTGACCTGCCAAAGCTTTCCTTGACAATGAAGTTGTTGTGACAGGGACTGAGAAGGGATGTGCGTCCATTTGTTAACACAGACGTCTTCAAAGTGCTAACGTTGTCAGGCTGGTGCACTGTCCCCAGGCAAACTTCTCCTACAATGACCCATCCCAGGTCCAGTCTCTGTGCATAGGGGGCATTATAAGGTCCATTGATTTGCTGGCGCACCTTGTGTACCTGAAGGATATCTCTTCCAAGAAGTAGAAGGATAGGAACATCTGGCTCAACAGCTGGGATTAGGTGAGCAATTGAGCGGAGGTGGGGGTGGTGATGAGCTACTTCTGGAGATGGAATCTCAGTTTTGTCATCAGGTATCATGCCACACTCTATTAGGGTAGGAAGTGGGAACTGCACTTTCTTATTGAAGGATTCAATGGTAAAGTCAGTAGCTCTTCTCCCTGTGGTTTCAATTGTCCCTGCACATGTCCTTAGAGTGTATGGAACTGCACTTGCCTTAAGGTTAAAGATATCAAAGAAATCTGACTTTGCAAGGGATCTGTTACTCTGTTCATCTAGCACTGCATACATTTTCACCGCCCTTTCTCTCTTGCCAGTGGGATACACAGTCACTAGACAGATTTTAGAGCATGATCGTGCGCTCTTGCCTTGTCCACATACTTCGGTGCAATTGGACATTACAGAGGAGAGTGAGGTCTCTTGTTGCTCCCTGCCCTGATCTTTCCTGGGTTCTACAGTCTCTAGTGGGGCAGGAGCAGGGCCGGGGTGCAAAGCTGCAATATGTCTCTCACTGCCACATTCTGTACATTCTACTGGTATTTTGCAGTCTTTGGCAATGTGATAAGTAGATCCGCAGCACTTGAAACAGATGCCGTTTTGTTTAAGGAAGGACATCCGCTCTGCGATGGGTTTGCTTCTAAAGCCTTTGCATTTCTTTAGTGGATGTGGTTTTTTGTGTATTGGACAATGTCTCTCAGGGTTTTCTATGGTGTGTACCTTGTGGGTGCTTTGGTAGTCTGTGACTTCTGAAGGTACAGCTGTTTTGTGTGTGGATACATAGGTCCTACCGTGAGGTCTGTGAGGTCTCTCTGGTCTGTGTGATTGATTGCCGCTGGTGGTGAAGGCGAAACTGGGATCACTTCGGATTTTCGCTTGCTGTCGGACAAACCTAGAAAACACAGAGAAAGGGGGAAAAGAGACTCCATAATCTTCTTTGAATTTACCTCCCACAGACATCCACTTGTCTTGCAGATTTGAAGGTAGCTTCTCTACTATGGGATTAGTGCCTCTAGCTGTATCTAGATACGAAAGTCCTTGCAAGTAGCCATCCTCTTTGGCATATTCTATCTCTAGTAGAAGATCACTTAGTTCTTGTAGCCGCACGTTGTCTCTGTAGCCCACCTTGGGAAAGACTTCAAGTTTATTCAACAGTGCTCCTTCTATTACCTCTGGGGATCCATACGTTTCTTCTAGTCTTCTCCAGGTCATGTTGAGTCCTGCTGCAGGGTTAAACAGGTTTGCTCTTCTCATCCTCTTAGCATGCTCTGCTGACTCGGTGCCAAGCCATTTTATCATTAAATTAAGCATTTCTGCTGGTGATAAGTTCAGACCTTCAGTGGCATTCAGAAAGGAAGATTTCCATGCCCAATAGTTTTCAGGACAGTCATCAAATTGGAGAAAGCCTGAGCTAACCATTTCTTTGCGGATGAGATATTTGGTGACATCCGCTGCACATTGTTGTTCGCGCATGTAATCTGTAGGTTGAGGTGATGGGAACACTTGTTTTTTGTTCTTAGGGGTTTCTGGTGCTTCCTTCTTGGTTTGCTGGCAGTCGCTGACCTCATGAGGTTGATTGGGCCTGCTCAGGGGGTATGTTGATCTCGGCCTGAATTCCTTTGCTTCAGGTTTAAGAGACTGTTCCTTTGTATGCGCATCAGTAAGGTTCTGGAGGTACTCATTTGTACGATCTGCAGAGAATAGAGGTTTTTCTGGAACCTCTGAGTCTTTATATGATCTTTCACTTCCTAACCGACTTGTTCCCATGTAGGCAGCGGCCTCTGCTTCAGCAGCAGCAGCTGCAGTCTGTCGCTGCAGGATGAGCAATTTTGATTCTAAAACCGCTTCTTCTTGTGCTATTGCAGCTTCCCTAGCTGCTCTTTCTTGTGCCAGGGCAGCTTCCCTAGCTGCTGTCTCTTGTGCTACAGCAGCTTTCTTTGCTGCTAACTCCTGCATCATCATGGCTTCTTTTTCTGCGTACTGTAGCTGGACGCGGGCAGCTTCTGCCTTGGCACGAGCTCTAACTGCTGAGGAACTTGCTGAGGACATCTTGCTAGCCCGTGAAGTTCTGGACACATGCGACTTTGCATCGTCTTGCTGGGCACTGGGAATGTTCTCCCTGCCTTGCTGTGTCTGCGGTAGCGTGACATCAGCCTGGTACTTTGTTCCTGATCTTAGACTCATGCTGCAGTAATGGCGTCTCAGTTTATTCCAGACCGCCACGTGGGTTGTCTTTTTACTGTTCTGCTTCGCGTTATTGACTGTTGTATAACACTAGTCAGACAGCTTAACAATAATTCAGAAGTCAAGAAACGTGAGACATCAGATCTGTTTGTATTCTCTTTTCTGAATAACTTTGTAAAACTACAATATAAACATAAACAAAACATATGTATCAGTACATTACATATAATACAGCAGCCTCACTTCATCAGTGAGAGTACTCACAGACAATTCCACCATTAGTCCAGGAATAAATCAAGAGCTCCTCTGCATGCAGCCTGCAAGATCCAGGAGCAGTGATGAAATGGAGGAAATACAGTTCCAGGTTAAAGGTTACTGCCTCTGACAATACACTTCCTGTAAAGTTCTGGCGAAGTAGAAACTAACTTTGACCACTAGATGGCAGCAACGTCAAACATAACATTTAAATATAACCTTTACAACACATTGCATACATTATAATGCAAAATAGGCGGAACACACACTCTTTTGGAGTGTACCCTAATTTTAAAAAATAAATAAAATTAAAACAAAAAACCAGCTACACCGCTACGTCCAACACCTCCTCAAACTCCTACTCCATATGGACCTCCACCTCATAAATCAAATTTTTTTTTTTTGTACGTATTTTATGTAATTTCACTACTTTGTCTGTTACATTTTTGGGTTAAATTATCCAACTTTTGGGTGTGATGTACCACTGCTATACCTATTAGACAGGTTAAAAAAATTAACAAATTTACAATTTTTGGGTGTGATGTGTAACATCCTGAAGTATGTTACCAAACTATCTCCCCGCTACAACATGTTAGGTGTATGTAAATTGTCATCTTGTGTAATTATATTGTCATTAATGTCATTTGATGTATTTCTAGGCCTGTTTTACATATATTTTGCTGTAATTTCCATGTGCACGAGCAGGTGGCAGCAATGTGTTCAGTAGGACCTTAGCCAGTTTAGTATTGCTAGACTGGAATAGTTCATTCCAGTTTTAGATCCCCTCTCTGTGAGCAGAAGTGGGCTGGTCCCATGTCCTGTCTCATGGGGAGGAGAAGGAATTTTCATTTTTAGTGCACCAGCCACCCCGGCTAGGGGAAGGCTATGTTAGTAGGAGCTCCCAGAAAAAGGGATCCCAAGACAGGATCTTGCCTCGGCTGAGGCCAAAGATCACTCTTCCCAGTCCGAGCCCTTCAGCCTCGGCTGTGGACAAGAAAAGCAGCCATCTCCAGCCTCCAGGAAGAAGCATTCCCTGTGAGCCAAGCTGTGAGTACATATCCATAATCCAGGAGAAGCCAAATTGCTCCTCAGCTAGTCAGGTCCACACCAAGCAGAAGACAGACAGAGCAGAAGATAGATACCTGCCAGATTCTCGAGGCATATGATAAGGAGCAGAAGAGATATTGATCTCTGCCACATATTGCCAATACCTGCTGGGACCCAAGACTATTGCTGTAACTCATGTGGATTAATGCTGCACTAAGTAAAGACAAGTTGGATCATATCACCTGTCTGGATCTCATTCATTACTACCAAGTTCCTCAATTACTCCTATAAGCAGCACTCATTTTATTGCAAGTGAGCCAGGATCCAGGAGTCCAGCCGTACCCAGGTAGGAGACACCGTTGACACTACACAGAGACATTACCCCCCTCTGGCATTCCTCACCTGGTACGTGAGTTATAACATCTTAAAGGGCCCTGCAACAGTACCCTGTGCACATTGCAATTGAAGTCACAAACAAACCATAGACTTATATACATCTGTCCTGACCCACTGCATATTTGGCCACCGTACCAGTGTCCTGCTAATTGCAGATGTACCACTGCTATACCTAGTAGACAGGTAAAAAAAATAATCACTAATTTGTCTGTTACATTTTCAGGTGAAATTCACCAATATTTTGGTGTAATATACACTCCTCTACCTAGTTGACAGCTTAATAAATTTCACTAATTTTTCTTTTACATTTTCGGGTGATATTAAGCAATTTTTTTCTGTCATAGACCCCTCTCTACCAAGTAGACAGGTTGATAAATTCCACAAATTTTTCTGTTACATTCTTGGGTTGACATTTTAAGATTTTGGATGTGAATAAACCCCTGCTCTGCATAGGTGACAGGGAATAAAATTTAACAAATTCTTCTTTAACCTTCTCCCAACCGTCTAACGCAGGGATGCGTCCTGCGGGCGGCCGGGTTGTTCCTCATTGACGCGCCGGCTGCTCGGAAGTTATACTACAGCCTGCCAGCGATGATCATTCGCTGGCAGGCTGTAGATGTTAAAATAATCGCATCAGAAAGGTATATTAGATGCTATTTTGTTAACAGCGTCTAATATACCTGCTACCTGGTCCTCTGGTGGTCCCTTTTGCTTGGATCGACCACCAGACGACACAGGCAGCTCTGTAAGTAGCACCAAGCACCACACTACACTACACCCCCCCTGTCACTTATTAACCCCTGATCACCCCATATAGACTCCCTGATTACCCCCTTGTCATTGATCACCCCCCTGTAAGGCTCCATTCAGACGTCCGTATGTGTTTTGCGGATCCACGGATCCGCAAAACACGGACACCGGCAATGTGCTTTCCGCATTTTGCGGATCCGCACATTGCCAGAACTATATAGAAAATGCCTTTTCTTGTCCGCAATTGCGGACAAGAATAGGACATGTTCTATAGGCTCTACAAAAAACGCAGTGTTCGCTCGATCAGGCCTGATCTTGTGCGCACACTTGCGTTCAGTCCGCCCCACTGCAGTGGCAGAAATCTTTTTTTTCTGATCACTGCAAAAACACCGCAAAATCGCTGCGGCGCTATAAAGATCACTTTTGAGGGGCATGGCGAGTTCATAGAAGATTTTTTATTTTTTTTGCACAAGTTAGCGAAATTTTTTTTATTTATTTCTTTATTTATTTTTTCTTACAAAGTCTCATATTCCACTAACTTGTGACAAAAAATAAAATCTTACATGAACTCACCATACCCCTCACGAAATCCAAATGAGTAAAAATGCCCTGTGAAGTCCTAAAGGTACTCATTGGAATTTGGGCCCCTTTGCGCATCTTGACTGCAAAAAAGTGTCACACATGTGGTATCGCCGTACTCAGGAGAAGTAGGGCAATGTGTTTTGGGGTGTATTTTTACATATACCCATGCTGGGTGAGAGAAATATCTCAGTAAATTGACAGATATTTCTCACACACAGCATGGGTATATGTAAAAATACACCCCAAAACACATTGCCCTACTTCTCCTGAGTACGGCGATACCACATGTGTGACACTTCCCAAAATCCAATGAGTACCTTTTAGGAGGGCATTTTTAGACATTTGGATTTCAGACTTCTTCTCATGCTTTAGGACCCCTAAAATGCCAGGGCAGTATAAATACCCAACAAGTGACCCCATTTTGGAAAGAAGACACCCCAAGGTATTTCGTGAGGAGCATGGTGAGTTCATGTCAAATTTTATTTTTTGTCACAAGTTAGTGGAATATGAGACTTTGTAATAAAAATAAAAATTCAATTTCTGCTAACTTGTGACAAAAATAAAAACTTCCATGATCTCACTATGCCCATCAGCGAATACCTTAGGGTGTCTACTTACCAAAATGGGGTCATTTGGGGGTGTTTCTACTGTCTGGGCATTGTAGAACCTCAGGAAACATGACAGGTGCTCAGAAAGTCAAAGTGCGTAAATTATTTTTTTTTGCACCATAGTTTGTAAACGCTATAACTTTTACCCAAACCAATAAATATACACTTATTGCATTTTTTTTATCAAAGACATGTATAACAATACATTTTGAGAAAAATGTATATAGAAATGTAGTTTTATTTGAAACATTTTACAACAGAAAATGAAAAATAACATTTTTTTGGAAAAATTTCAGTCAATTTTGATTAATATAAAAAAAAGTAAAAATGTCAGCAGCAATGAAATACCACCAAATGAAAGCTCTATTAGTAAGAAGAAAAGGAGGTAAAATTCATTTGGGTGGTAAGTTGTATGACCGAACAATAAACCGTGAAAGTAGTGTAGGGCAGAATTGTAAAAAGTGGTCTTGGTCATTAAGGGGGTTTAAGCTAGGGGGGCTGAAGTGGTTAATTCATGTGCGCCACCTCCTTTCATTCAATGCTTAAACTTTAACAAGTTGTCCCACACTTGCTCTTCAATAATATGTCACACATTTGCGCTTTAATAATTTGTTTCACATTTGCGCTTCAATAATTTGTCCCACATTTGCGCTTCAATAATTTGTCCCACATTTGCACTTTAATAATTTGTCCTACACTTACGCTTCAATAATTTGACCCACAGTTGCGCTTCAATAACTTTTCCCATATTTCCGCTCGATCCCAAAAAAAAATAATCCATTTATCTCCCTTGGATGTGGTCTCTCTTTCTCACGCTCCTTCTCTGGCGTGGAACCCGGATTCGCTGATAACCGTGATCAACATGGTAGGCTCAGAAAAGAACATCAAAAGTTGATAGAGAAGATATCCAAATAGATGGTAGACATCACGGGGGCACCTCTGCATAGGTGACAGGAACATAAATTTACAAAAATCGTCTGTTACATTGTCAGGTGATATTTTTCAACTTTTGTCAGATAGATACCCCTGCTCTGCATAGGTGACAGGGAATAACATTTCAGAAATTCTTCTTTAATTCATGCGCGCCACCTCCTTTCATTCAATGCTTAAACTTTAACAAGTTGTCCCACATTTGCGCTTTAATACTTTGTCCCATATATCCACTCTATCATATTTAATTTGAAACAATTAGACTTCCTTGGATGTGGTCTCTCTTTCTCACGCTCCCTCTCTGGCTCAGAAAAGAACATCGAAAGTTGATAGAGAAGATATCCAAATGGATGGTGGACATCAAAGGGACGTGCGATCAGGCAGAAGTTATCTAGAGTCAACAAAGCGGCAGCAGGGCCTCTCCTGGGCTAACGTTTCCAAATCCAAAATACCACAGTGACATTTCCTATAATTTTTTATTAATCGTTCCAATAACAGGGCATCTTAAGAGTCTTGTATTGTTATTAATCGTCACTACCTCCCCGAGTCAGGACTGGGTAATTGCTGCGCGCCCCCTCCTCAACTTGGAAGATTATGCTTCAATACTTTGTCCCACATTTTCACTCGATTACTTTTAATTTCATCCATTGACCTCCCTTGGATGTGGTATCCCTTTCTCAGGCTCCCTCTCCGGCCTGGAACCCTGAATCTCCGCCACCCGTGATCACCACGGTAGGGGCATAAAAGTACATTGAAAGTTGATAGAGAAGATATCCATTTGGATTGTGGACATCACGGGGACATGCAACATGATGGAGCAGTATGTATGCACACGCCTACACGTACTGAATGATGGTTTTGCCCCCTTCAACTTCTGGTTCTCCAAATTGGGCACATGGCCTGAGCTTGCCCTTTACGCCTTGGAGGTGCTGGCTTGCCCTGCAGCCAGTGTATTGTCTGAACGTATGTTTAGCACGACTGGAGGGGGTCATCACAGGTTATATTTCCCAATGTTTTGGGGTGTACCCTACTTTAAAAAAATAAAAATACATTTTAAACTAAAAAACTGTGTAGGGTACCTCCTCCACCACCGCTTCCACCTACTCTGCCACATCCACCGCCTCCTCAACCTCCTACTCCATATGGACCTCGTCCTCCTAGATCAAGATTATTATTTGTAACGGATCTCCTGGCAGCCCGACCAGGTACCTCCGTCGATGGATGCGCCTAGTGCTTCCCGAGGACCCCAAGCACTCCACTTGACGCCGTAAGCACTGCAGACCCCACGAACCACCAAAGCTTGGTTGAGGTCTCACCGTCTCCTACCCACCCTGGACCTACGACAAGGCTCCAGGCTCCAGTGGGTGAAACTCTACTAAATCCAGTGTCACGGACGGTGTACAGGAAATAAGGCAAAGCAACATGTATAAACGACTCGCTGGATCCAAAAACTAAGGAACCAAGGGAGACCCCTGCAGGAGACCTGGCACTTTCCCTGGCTGCTCAGCCTATGCAAAGATCCGAATGGTGGAGGTTTGCATATCCACGAACCTTGACTATAAAGCCCTGAGCACCCTACAATAGTGAGGGGACACGACCACCGGCTCCCTACACAAGATACGGAGGGAGTCAGGGTCACCTGGGATCCAGCAAACAGATATTAACAGATAAAGGTACACTTAGCTTTGAAGCAAAAAGGAGGACAGATCAGCGTGCACACACACTCCAGGAAGAAGTATAAGCCGCTCAGAAAAGCCTTCTGGGTAAGAATTTAAAGGGAAGCAATTAGTCCAACACATGACAGCTTGAGAGAGGCTGACGAGAGGAGGAGCTGAATACCACAACACAGAAACTCAAGGAGGAGGTTCTGAAAGGCCTCTGTCAGAGCTTCTCAGCTGTCTGGTTGTGACATCCAGAGACCAGGAACAAGTAACTGGAACAAGCTCTTACAGGAGCTAGTAGTTATAGCCAGGGGAGTATAGCAAATCTTCAGCGTATAGCAATCCCCAGTGGCGATCAGTTACCGAAACACCAGCCTCAACATGATGAAGGGTAAAACAGGAACTCGTTATTGAACACACAAGCATTGACTTATACACATTTTAAAACAAGGTTACCACCCACAGGGTTTTGTAAAAACAACCAATAAACACATACAATACAGTAAAACACTCCCACACAAAATCCTCCCCTCTGCCTGTGATACAATTACCTTACACAATGGGTTAATGTAATCATCACAGGCAGGAGAATACACAATGTCTTCTGTACTGGAGACAACCGAGGAGTAATTCAATTATCTCTCAGGACAAAGGGAAATCGCCAATACACATGTGGAAACAATAGGAAAGAAATCACTACTTAAATGTACAATGTCCCAACCATTACAGTAAACATAGACATTAACATATTCCCAGATGGCTTGGATCTGAGAATTCAATATATCCAAACAGCGCTCAGATGCCACAAACACAGTCAAATCGCCATGGGGTTTAAGTTTAGCATGGGCTGATGAGAGGGCCCATAATCCTGGGGCAAGAGGCTGGCAACCAGGCTTCTCCACCACCCAGTGGCGAGGTTGGTTTCACCACATTATAATTTTTTTTAACGTATTTTATGTTATTTAGTAATTTCCCTATCCACGTTTGTTTGCAGAGCACTTGCCATGCTCTTAACCACATTTTTCTGGCATTTGCAGCCCTCTAGCCCTTTCCATGATATTTTTACAACCATTTTAGGGCTCAAAAGTTCGGGTCCCCATTGAATTCAATGGGGTTCGGGTTCGGGGTCAAGTTCGGGTCCCAAACTCAAACTTTTTTGTGAAGTTTGGCCGAACCTGTCGAACCCGAACATCCAGGTGTCCGCTCAACTCTATTGATGATCTATCCTCAGGACAGGCATGGGAACCTGCTTCCTCTTCATTACACTGCCCATCGACTCGGAAGTGCAGTGTAATGACGAGCCCTTGCTCCATCCACTTGAATGGAGGGAGTACTTGTAATTATACTATGCCGCCGCTACAAGGGAGACGTGTGCTGTTCTCCTCATATTTATTCATTCACTGTATTATTAATTCTTCTTTCACCATGTTGTTTCTATATATTGTTCTTTGCTGCCATTTGCTAGCCAGAATTTGTATGCTGCATGCCTCTGCTCTTTTTAGTAAAGTTTTCAAATTTTTTTTATTACTGGGCATAGTTTTGAGCTGCCTTAGTCCATGTCACTTCCTGCAGCCATTTTCAGTGCTGCATAGCTCTGTAAACTGGATATCCAAACACTTTGGGCTTGTGAAGGCATTAGTTTTTGACCAGCAGTTAGCCTCAGGATACACATCAACAGGACAGCATCGATGCCATTACTACATTACAGTATTGTATCATCGTATGTCGCTGTTTGGATCAAATAAACCCACGTTGATTTCATTCCCGTGTCTATGTTTGGATCAATCTAACCTGAGCATCTGCCGGTCTGGTCTGCTCCACTGCTTGGATACGAAGGTAGGATGGTCACACAGTCATTATCAGTTATACCTTCATTTGCCTTCATGTGGGGACAGAACAGTCAAAAACTGCCTTAGAGTCCATACCCCAGCTGCAGATTCCCTTACAGTCCAGTACCACACTCAGGAATCTCCCAAACAACAGGCCCACTTGCAGCAAATCTGTCCGGCTACAGTACATGTCCAACAAGCCTAAAGAGAAGCACTGCGCATCTGCAGTATCTATACTCTCGCCTGGAAGTCCTCCACAACTTGCCAAGCCATTTTCTACGTTCTATATTAACCTTTGCTCACATAATAGAAGAACTAATAATGCATGCGGTGTCCCCCTCAAACCCGGAATTCACATAAAACACCCTAGGAACCTCGTCAGGGTGCCTCATCAGAGCCACGCTGCACTTTTCAGCCCCCAATTCAAAAGTTTATTTTCTTAAAGAGACAGAGCACCTTAAATAAAAATGGCCGAAAAGGACCTTGCACAGTTCCCCAGTGATGAAATAAAGCAAATACAACCTGATACTGATCATTATGAAGAGCAGGAAGCAGAGCCCACACTTCCAGCAGACTAAGTCTTGCGAACAAGGCGCTCTCTCAAACCGATGATAAAGATCAAGGAAAACTATCACACCAGAAAAGATGAGCTATGCGACAACCTGGAAGAGCTATGGAAACGAGTTTCCTCCCTTATATCAGGACTTAAATCCTCCTCAGGCAATGCCACCAGCTTACAAGTCGCCGTCGGGCGGCTGAACACAGCTCATGAAAGATACAAGAGACTGTCCGCAAGGTATATAACCTTTCTAAAATACTCTAATATCGATTAAGCACTGTCAGACTTTTGCAAGGCAGAATCAATAGACAAAGAGACGCCATGGTGCTGGATGTTAAAGATAAAACGGAACTCCGCATCTCTCATTTGCAAGAAACTAGATCACACAGATTCAATTCATCTAAACATTCCTCTCGGTCATACAGATCATCGTGCTCAAAAAGCTCAACCCTAAGCGACAGATTACTAGAGGCCTGCATAAACACAGAGCAATCCAAAGCGAGACGTTCCATTACAGAGAAAGAAGCTCTCGCAAGGGCAGAAGCAGAGGCCAAGAGGGCAGAGGCAACGGCCAAAAGGGCAGAAGTAGAGGCAGAGGCCAGGAGGGCAGAAGTGGAGGCAGAGGCCAAGAGGGCAGAAGCGGAGGCAGAGACTCCATGGAATCAACACCTTTGACCCCATGCTGGGTATAATGACCCTTGACCCCATGCTGGGTATAATTACCAGATGTTGATTCAGTTATACAGTAAAGACCAAAAGTTTGGACACACCTTCTCATTCAAAGAGTTTTCTTTATTTTTATGACTATGAAAAGCTCATCAAGAGAATGCCAAGAGTGTGCAAAGCAGTAATCAAAGCAAAAGGTGGCTACTTTGAAGAACCTAGAATATGACATATTTTCAGTTGTTTCACACTTTTTTGTTATGTATATAATTCCACATGTGTTAATTCTTAGTTTTGATGCCTTCAGTGTGAATCTACAATTTTCATAGTCATGAAAATAAAGAAAACTCTTTGAATGAGAAAGTGTGTCCAAACTTTTGGTCTGTACTGTATATTTATTCCCAGAGATTTCTTGTACAGTCACTCAGAATTGAGAAAGCTCGTTGGAAGAACGAGTGAAGCGTTTTCAAGAAATCTACAGTAAGTCCAGTTGCCTTGATTTATTCTTTACAGATATACCATGACCTGGATAAATGAGAACCTTCACAGACATCGAATGAGGGTGCGCGTATTTGGAAACATCCCTTCACCTGCCGTGGCAACCTATGGCCTTCGGATAACCGTGTTAGTGGGAGAATCCAAGTACGGTACAGACACCAGAGACTTTGTGGAAAAGGACTTTTACGTAGACGATGGCCTCAAATCACTATCGACTGAAAAAGCGACTATCAATCTTGCTCAAAAGGACTCATAGTATGTTGTACCAAGCTAAACTTAGACTACACAAAATTGCTTCAAACAGCCTGGCCATTATAAGGGCCTTTGACTCAGGTGATCATGCACCTAGATTCAAGGACATTAACCTGGGACTGGACAGTCCACCTGTGCAGAGGAGCTTAGGCCTCAGATGGGATCTCTCGGCTGACTCCTTCGGGTTTTCAAACAAGTTGTGCAGACAAGCTATTCACAAAATGTGGTGTCCTTTCAGTGGTGAACAGCTTATTCGATCCGCTGAGATTTGTAGCGCCCATCACCATACAAGGTAAATCCCTACTGAGACAGCTTTCTGAAGTCATCAAGGATTGGGATACCCCACTTTCCTCCGATGAAGAGTAAAAATGGGAAGCCTGGAAGTAATCCTTGTGTGCCTTGGATGAGATCCACACCCCGAGATGCTATATTAAAACCTCACTTACCTCTAGCGTAAAGAAAGAACTTCACGTGTTCTCAGATGCCTCCACAGAGGCCATCGCAGCGGTTGCCTATCTGAAGGTGACAGAACCCAATAATCAAAATCACGTTGGATTTGTCTTTGGTAAGGCTAATTTAGCCCCCAATCCCGATCATACTATTCCCGGACTTGAACTCTGTGGGGCTGTGTTAGCAGTGGAGATCGCGGACTTCATACAACAAGAAAAGGGTGTCGACATAAATTAAGTTCAGTATTACATGGACAGTAAGGTCGTTTTAGGTTACATCCACAATCAGACAAAAAGATTTTATGTTTACGTCAGTAACCGGATAGAGAGAATCAGGAGGTCCTCCAAACTTGAACAATGGCACCATCCAAACTTAATCCAGCAGATCACGCCACTAGGCCTATGTCTATCGGTTCCTTTACTAACTCTACTTGGCTTACAGGTCTGGTGTTTCTAGTTACCTAGTGCAAAATTTACTCATGCGAATATCTAACAAAAACACTGGAAACGTGTACAACACTTAGCGGATTACTTCTGGAACAGGTGGCGAAAGGAGTATCTCAATATTCTTCAAGGAAGAAGAAAATGGCAACACAAACCAAACTTGAAAGAAGGAGACCTTGAAAGAGCAACAAACCAAAAGGATTGACTGGCCTATGGGACTAATTACAAAGGTTTTTCCTAACAAGGATGGCAAGGTTCGGAAGGTGGAGTTGAAGATCTTTAGGAAGAGTGAGCTTAAAACGTTTGCAAGGCCAATTAACAAACACCCTAGGTGAACAGGACCGAACTTAAACTTCGTGAATCTCCTCCATTCCAAGTCAGAAAACTGACTACATTGTTATGTTTATTGCATTCTAACATGTTCTTTGTTACAGGTTTGTTCTATATTTTATGGACATTCGTCATAGTGAAATCCCCAAAGAGAATTTCAGACGGGGACTGTGTTGTTCTCCTCATATTTATTCATACACTGTATTATTAAAGGGATTCTGTCACCTCATTTTAGCTTATAGAGCTGCGGACATGCACGGCTAGATCGCCGCTACCATGTCCGCAATATACCTGTCCCATAAAGCTGTGTCCTTTTATTGTGTTTAAAAAATGATTTTATAGATATGTAAATGACCCTGGTAAGGAGCCTAAGGGGCTGTAATAACCTTCTTGGAGCCCAGCAACGCCCCCCTGTGAAGGAGCTCAGTACCGCCTGCGTCCTCCGAATCTCCTCCTTGCTCACAGTTAGATTCCCGAAATCTCGCTATGCGTCACTTCAACAGGACAGCATCAATACCACTACTACATCACAGTATTGTATCATCGTATGTCGCTGTTTGGATCAAATAAACCCACGTTGATTGCATTCCCGTGTCTACATTTGGATCCATCTAACCTGAGCATCTGCCGGTCCGGTCTGCTCCACTGCTTGGATACAAAGGTAGGACAGTCACACAGTCATTATCAGTTATACCTTCATTCACCTTCATGTGGGGACAGAACAAGATGACGCATAAAATAATGAACATGGAGCACCGCCTCTTTTTCAAACAGATGATTGGCAGGGGTGCCTGGTGACCCCCACTGATCAGATGTGGGTGAAATCTCAGGATGAACCTAAAATGCACTCTAAACTTTACAGGTGAACTTAATGTGACCTTCTGTAAACTTTTGAATGCGCATGTCCAGCTCAATGTTTCAGTACTTTTTGCACAACTTGCTGTTCTCTAACAAGGAGCTTAACGGCAAAATTCACAACAGGTGTTTGATCCATGAATCTCCCAATAAATTTCCTGGTTCAATTAGATTTGGTATTTAAGCAGTCCTCCTCATCATGCTGTTCACATTTTGACATCATAAGACGAAGACGACGCCTACCAATTGATCAACTGTACCTCACCATTGCGAGGCTTCAAGCAGGATGTCCTCAGATGGAAGTGGCCACTGAGCTTACAGTGTCACAGTGTGTCATCATGTCATCAGCAGGTTGCAACAGAGATACAAAGAGACTGGAAGAGTCACAGAAAGGCATATACGTGGATGTCCTTTGGCCACATCCCACACTGATGACTGCTTCATTGTGAACAGTGCCGTGCTGAACCAGATCATAAATGCCACACAACTCCAGGCACATTTCAAGGAGGTAAGAGGCACCCAAGTGTCAGACCATTTGAAACAGTTTACATCAGCGAGGTCAGTGTGCTAGATGACCTGCAAGGGTACCTGGCCACATGTGTCATTGTCTTGCATGGGCCAGGGAGCATCTATGCTGGACGAGGGATCAGCGGGCCTCAGTTCTGATCACTGAGGAAAGTCGATACATGCTGAGCAGAAATTATGGCCATCAACGATGTTGGAAATGTCAAAGAAAGCGCTATGCATCAGCGACTGTTGTCACCAGACAAGTCTATGGTGGTGGTGGTGTTACAGTGTGGGCAGGTGTGTCTAGTCAATACAGAACTGCCCTACACTTTGTGAATGGTGCAGTGACAAGCCCATACTACTTGCATAACATCACTAATCCAGTCATTGTGCTTCTGCATTAACAACACAGGCCTAATTTCATCTTCATGGAGGACAATGCGCCAGCTCATCCACGTTGCATCATTGGGATATGGCTGCTGAAGACTGGAGTACCTCAAATGGGGTGGCCTGCATTTTCTTCAGACCTGAATACCATTGAAAACCTATGGGATCAGCTGAGTCACCGAGTAGAGGCTCATAACTCTGTACGCTAGAACCTGAAAGAAAAGTGGAATGCTATGCCTCAATAAGTCGACTTGTGAACAGCGTGAGATGTTGTTGTCAAGCTGTAATTGATGCTCAAGGACACATGACAAGTTATTGAGACACAAACATTTTTGTGGAGATGTACCCACAACTGATCAGGCATTGTGGACGGACATAATACCGCAGCATGCTGCAGTATTATGTCCAGCCAAATCGCCTGACAGTGACTGAACAGAAGGCTTACTGATGCAAAGTGAACGGATTTCTATCCATTCAGAATGTATTGGGATATGCCTGATCAGTTCTTTTCTGGCATAGAGCCCTTTTGACGGAACTCTATGCCGGAAAAGAATAACGCAAGTTTGAAAGTACCCTAAGCTGTGGTTACAACATAAAGAGTGAAGCAGACTAGTCTATGCCCCAACCTCTTCCCTCTCATGAAAGCTGCTACTTTCACACACAAAACCTTTGAAATCATGATTTTATTGTGACTCAGAATGCAGTCAATCAAGCAAAATAACGCTGTTTGCAGCGTTATTATGTCCGCGATGGGGACACGACCAAATGGAACGGAATGCATTATGGAGCATTCTGTTTCGTTCAGTTTTGTCCCCATTGACAAAGAATGGGGACAAAACGGAAGCGTTTCTTCCTCTATTGAGATCCTTTAACAGTTCTCAATATTGGAAAGGGAAAGCGCAAGTGAAAGTAGCCTTAGCCTTAAACAAAAAAGGTTCTCATTACTTGAGGGCTTTTTTTTGTCTTTTGTTGCTCAAAGGAGTATTCCCACATCGGCAGTCGTGGTTAAACTGTTAGTAAATGTCAATTCTATGAATTTTTGCAAATACCTTTCATTTTCAATATTGCACTCTTATGGGGCTCTTGAATTTTGTCCGGACTCATTCTACAATGCTATTGGGCCCATCAGTGTTGTCCAAGCTTGCGCAGTTCTGTCTATGCATTTTACAATATGGTTGGCATCTTCTAAGAAAGCTTCCGGCCTGGCCCACCTCTCTTCTCTTTAAAACTATGACAGCTCCTAGACATGTTTATTGCCCTGGAGTAATTCTATTTTCCTCAGCGGGAGTAAGAGCTGGTGGTGTCTGGCTGGGTGGGGAGTAGTGATGTCCCGAACTATTCGCCGGCGAACATATGCAATGTTCAGTCCCCCCCCCCCCCTATACATCATCATTGAGCAAACTTTGACCCTGTACCTCACAGTCAGCAGACACATTCCAGCCAATCAGCAGCAGACCCTCCCTCCCAGACACTCCCACCTCCTGGACTGCATCCATTTTAGATTCATTCGGAAGCTGCATTCTTAGTGAGAGGAGGGACAGTGTAGCTGCTGCTGATTTAATAGGGAAATCGATAGCTAGGGCAGTGTTCTGTGTCCACAGACTCATCTGCTGTAAGGACAGTGTCCTGACAGAACCCCAAAAAGCCCCTTTTAGGGCTGGTACATCAGTCTGCTTTTTTTTTAAATATATATATATATATATATATTGCAGTTGCCTGCCCGTGTGTGAGAGGCTGCAGGCCCACAGACTGTACTGTGTGCACACCACTTATATAGGGTGTCACAGTACCTTGCAAATAAAAAAAGTCAATTTAATATTTTTTTTTAAATATATAATCACAGTTGCCAGACAGTGAGAGGCTGCAGGCTCACAGACTGTACTGTGCGCACACCATTCATACAGGGTGTCACAAAACCTTGCAGATAAAACTAAAGTCAATTTATTTTTTCTCTGTAATAAATATAATCGCAGTTGCAAGCCAGGGAGTGTCTGGCCCACAGACTGTACTGTGGCTACCACTCATACCGTTACAGGGTGTCACAATACCTTGCAGATAAAACTAAAGTCAATTTATTATTTCTCTGTAATAAATATAATCGCAGTTGCAAGCCAGTAAGTGTCTGGCCCGCAGACTGTACTGTGGCCACTGGCCAGGCCACCACTCATACCGTTACAGGGTGTCACAATACCTTGCAGATAAAACTAAAGTCAATTTTTTTTTTTCTCTGTAATAAATATAATCGCAGTTGCAAGCCAGTGAGTGTCTGGCCCACACAGACTGTACTGTGGCCATTTGCCAGGCAACCACTGATACCGTTACAGGGTGTCACAATACCTTGTAGATAAAATTAAAGTAAATTTATTTTTTTCTCTGTAATAAATATAATCACAGTTGCAAGCCAGTGAGTGTCTGGCCCACAGACTGTACTGTGGCCAATGGCCAGGCCACCACTCATACCGTTACAGGGTGTCACAATACCTTGCAGATAAAACTAAAGTAAATTTATTTTTTCTCTGTTATATAATCGCAGTTGCAAGCCAGTGTGTGTAAGGCCCACACAGACTGTACTGTGCCCACTGCCCACCACTTATATAGGGTGGCACAGTACCTTGCACGCATAGTACCACTTATCTAAAAAAAAATGACAGGCAGAGGCAGGCCACCCCGCAGGGGCCGTCGTGGTCATGGTGCTGTGATTTCCACTGGCCCTGGAATAATGCCCAGTGTTCAGAGGCCACGTACCCTGAACCCGAAAAATTCTGAGTACATAGTTGACTGGCTTACACAGGACACCCAATCTTCAACAGCTTCCGCTAAGAACCTGTCACCACCAGACATCTGAGAAGCTCTGACAGATGCCTTTCAGAACCTCCTCCTTGAGCTTCCTTTTGTTTTGCTTTTGTTTTCTCATCTCGTTAGCCTCTTTCAGCTGTCATGTAGTTGCACTGATTGCATCCCTTTAAATCCCTTCCCAGACTGCTTCACTTTGCGGTTTATATTCCTTCCTGGAGTGTGTGCATGCTGATCCTACTTCTGAGTCGTCTACAGATAAGTTTTGTTCATTCATTTGTGTTTTTCTGTTTGCTGGATCCCAGGTGACCCTGACTCCCTCCGTGTCAGGTGTAGGGAGCTGGTGGCCGTGCCCCCTCACTATTATAGGGTGTTCAGGTGTTATACAGTCGAGGTACGAGGATATGCGATCATCTACCATTGGGATTTTCGCATAGGCTGAGCAGTCAGGGAGAGAGCCAGGTCTGAGTCGGATATTCATTTTGTGTCTTCTAGTTTCCTGTACACCTTCCGTGACAGAACCTTGGCACACCATCCTCCTCCAGCTCAGCTTCGGTCACCTGCTCTCAAGTTACCACTCTCCCGCCTGCCGCCACCACCACCCCTACCACCACAGCCACCACAGCCACTTCACTTGATCCGTCAGAGGAGTTATTTACACATCAGTTGGATGAAATTAGTGATGCGCAACCATTATTGCCAGCGGATGTAGATAACAGGGATATGTCTCAGTCAGGCAGGATTACACACATGGACGTACAGTGTGATGATGATGATAATGTTGTACCCGCTGCTGCTTCCTTTGCTCAGGTGTCAGATACAAGTGAAATGGTTGATGATGACGATGTGTCCGTGGATGCCTGCTCGAAGAGAAGAAGAAGAGGGGGAAAGATCAGAAGGGGAGAGAGAGAGATAGAGGAGACGAGTTGGAAGCAGGGGGAGGTTGTCGCAAAGAGCTAGTGGCACAGTCAGACAGCATGTACTGGCACACAGGGTCAGCCAGACAGCAGGCCAATCAACGCATGCTGTTGCCACCACCAGAATGCCGTCATTGCAAAGCTCAGCAGTGTGGCATTTTTTTTTGTGTGTCTGCCTCTGATAACAGTGATGCCATTTGCAACCTGTGCCAAAAGAAACTGAGTCGTGGGAAGTCCAACACCCACCTAGGTACAACTGCTTTGCGAAGGCACATGATCTCACATCACAAAACGCCAATGGGATCAACACATGAGTACAAGCAGCACACAAACTCAAAGCCACCATCCTCCTCCTGGTCCAGCATCTTCAGCCACGTCAACCACTGCTGTCCTCCTTGCCCCCTCTCAACTACCCGCCACTTCGTCTCTCAACTTCAGCAGTTCCATCTCATCTGCCCACAGTCAGGTGTCTGTCAAGGAAATGTTTGAGCGTAAGAAGCCAATGTCACAGTCACCCACTTGCCCGGCGTCTGACAGCTGGCTTGACCGAACTCTTAGCCCACCAGCTTTTACCATACCAGCTAGTGGAGTCTGAGGACTTCAAAAATAAAATTGCTATTGGGACACCACAGTGGAAGGTACCTGGACTGTTTTTTTTTTAAAAAGGCAATCCCAAACCTCTACTCTGTTATTGAAAAGGAAGTCATGGCATCTCTGGAATACAGTGTTGGGGCAAGGGTCCAACACTGTACCTGGTCTGCAAAGCACGGTCAGGGCAGATATATCACGTACACTGCACATTGGGTCAACCTGCTGACGGCTGACAAGCATGGAATGCGTGGCTCTGCAGCGGAGTTGGTGACACCACCACGACTTGTGGGCAGGCCTACTGCCCCCTCCTCTACTCCTCCTTCTCCATCCTCTTCGATAACCTCCTCGGCTGAGTCCTCTTCTGCTGCAGCGTCTGGCTGCACATCAACTGAATCCCCCAGCTCCCCAGGGGCTATTCCACATCCCGGATACGACAGTGTCACGCTGTCTTGGGGTTGACTTGCCTGAAAGCAGAGAGCCACACCGGACCAGCACTCCTGTCCGCCCTGAATGCTCAGGTGGATCAGTGGCTGACCCCGCACCAACTGGAGATCGGCAAAGTGGTGTGTGACAATGGAAGCAATTTGTTGGCGGCATTAAATTTGGGCAAGTTGTCACATATGCCGTGCAATGTCATCGTACAGCGCTTTGTGTCTAAGTACCCAGGCTTCCAGGACATCCTCAAGCAGGCCAGGAAGGTGTGTGCCCATTTAAGACGTTCCTACACGGCCATGGCACACTTTTCCGATATTCAGCAGTGAAACAACATGCCAGTGAGGCGCTTGATTTGCGACAGCCTGACACGTTGGAATTCAACACTCCTAATGTTCGACCGCCTGCTCCAACAAGAAAAAGCCGTCAACGAGTATTTGTATGACCGGGGTGCTAGGACAGCCTCTGCGGAGCTGGGATTTTTTTTGCCACGTTACTGGACGCTCATGCGCATGCCTGTGGTTCGTTAATTCGACAATGGTTAATCAATTCGACACACTTCCCCGGATAGGGGACATAACAGGGATTAAACTGATAGGAATAGTACTAGTTAAGACACCACTCATATAGGGTGTCACAGCACATTGCGCCGTGCACGCGCAATGCCCCAACTTGGGAGTAAGAGGACCGACCAAGCTGCTTTTTCCATCTCCCTGTTCCTAAAATCAATTCAGTTTGGTGTATCAGAGTTTGGTCTGTCACTGTGAAGGCAGTCGAAGGTACTCTGCCTAATTTTTTTTTCACAAAAGGCAATCCCTGATATGGGACATAACAGGGATTAAACTGATAGGAATAGTACTAGTTAAGACACCACTCATATAAGGTGTCACAGCACATTGCTCTGTGCACGCGCAGTGCCCCAACTTGGGAGTAGGAGGACCGACCAAGCAGCTTTTTCCAGCTCCCGGTTCCTAAAATCAATTCAACACAAGTCCCCGGATAGGGGACGTAACAGGGATTAAACTTATAAAAGGAATAGTACTAGTTAACACACCACTCATACCGTGTGCCAGAGCACATTGCACAGCGCACGCGCCGTGCCCCAAATTGGAAGTAACAAGAAGGACGCACACAGATAAATCACATTTCTGCAAGGAGTTTGTCAACTTTTAACAACTGTTTGCGGTTGTCTAAAATCTATTCAATACACGTCCTGATAGGGGACGTAACAGGGATTAAACTGATGAGAATAGTACTACAGAAAATACCACTCATATCGGGTGTGACAGTAAATTGCATGGCGCAGACGCAGTGACCGTGGATTAAAACAAATGGGAGGGAGCCAGCGTTTTTTTAGCCATCTCCCCGTTCGAAAAATCAATTCAATAAATGGACCCCAGATTGGGAACGTAACAGGGATTAAACTGATGAGAAGAGAACTACAGAAAATAACACTCATATCGGGTGTGAGAGTAAATTGCACGGCGCTGGCGCAGTGACCGTGGATTCAAACAAAGGGGAGGGAGCCATTCGAAAAATCAATTCAATTCACCTTTCGGGGACCCTTGGTGTTATACGTGGCTGGGTGAAGGAAGAAACCTTGAATGACATCAACAGGTATCCAACCTTGTGCAAATGGGGAGTTTGCAGTTGGGCAAAGGGACTGTTTGCGGTTGTTTGCGGTGCATTAAAAGGGGAGTTTGGTCTGTCAATGTCTGTGAAGCGGGCGTAACCCTTACACTACCTGATCGATACAACATCATACCTGATCGTATACACACACTGGATGTTTTAAACCACGTTGTTCAAAAAAATTTAGGATTGTTAGGTGATTTATGCCCTTTATGGATTAAAACCCAACTCTGCGTCAACTATGTAATTTTCCATGGGAGTTTTGCCATGGATCCCCTAGATCACTACTGTGGCTAGAAAGAGTTCGCCAACTGAAATTACAGTGAGATAAAGTTGTCACTGTGATTTCGTAGTAAAGAGATCACAGAGAGGCACGGGGCATTATCAATCATGTTACTGCTCCGTGCTTCTGCTGTCCGCATCGGGTCTTGGCTGTCATCCAAGCAGCGGATGTCAGGCACGGCATCCGCTCGTGTGAAACAGCCCTTAGTGAAAGAGTGCTTTTAATACATATGCAATTGAGCAGTTAAGTGCACTGAGGGTGGGACAAAGTCAGTCATTGGGAAATCCACCCAAATTATTTGTCTGACAGAAGGTTCAGATGTGAGCAAACTGAGTAGTAATTCTACCCCAAATATGACCCTTTAAACCCTTGTATGCTTGCTTTACCTAGGGCGGATTTACACTGCCTTATAGCCAGGCAGATTTTCTGGAACAAATGTTTCTTCGAATGCTCGTTCCCGATAATCTGCCCATCTAAATGTGCCGCTGATCACCCGATGAAACAGCGCTCTGAATCCCAGAAATAATTCAGCTGTATGGGGACTAGGGCTGATGTAATTGAGGCATCAAGGATTTGTTTAAATCACGTGACCACGGAGCGTGAGTGAAGTGAAGCTTCTCACTCATCGCTCCGTGGCCTCCCGACTCTGCACCTTGCTGCACTTGCCAGGCTGACGCTGTGTGTGACGTTGGCTACCTCCCAGTGCATGCTGGGATGAAGACGTCTCCTGCGGACTGCATGTGTCAGCGCACCCTGCACTGCCAGGGAAGGTAAGTGTATAGTTAGCGGCGGGGGGATTCTGTGTTGAAGGGGGCAACTGTGATTTGACATGGAGCGGCTGATCTGATGAGAGTGGGGGACATGGTGGATGGCATGGAGGCACTGTGGAAAAGAGGTCATCATGGCAATCTGGATGGCATGGAGGGGCTTATGGCAGTGTTATCATGGGGGCACTGGGGGACATGCCATGGAGGGGCTAATCTGATGGCACTGGGGCTGTGAGGGACATGGTGAATGGCATGGAGGCACTGGGGAAGGGGGACATCATGGCAATCTGGATGGCATGGAGGGGCTGATAGCAGTGCCATCATGGGGGCACTGTGGGACACAGCATGGAGGGGCTGATCTGATGGCACTTGGGGAGTGGGGGACATGGCAATGGATGGTATGGGGTCTGGCTCTGATTGCAGCAAGGGAGGGTCTAATGGTGGCAGCCTGGGGGTCTGATCATGGTGGCATGGGGGTCTGATTGCAGGCTTGCGGCATGGCGTGACTGATTTGAGGGCAAGGCTGATTGACTTGGGGGGAGGGGGTCTTATCAAAATGATATGTCACTGCATTTTTTGTCAGGATCCCCATTACAGTCAATGGGCATCCAGCTATGAGAGATGCAGCCAGTGGACTCCGGCAGTCTGTTTCTCCACCGTAACAAACTGCCGGAGTTCACAACGTAACCTTAGATACACATTCTGGCAGAAGAACAGCCTGCTGGAGTATACCGTATTGGGTATAGCCAGATACAACCAGATATATGCTCTTATTGACTATAATGTGGTCCAAGGCTATCTGGCCATGTTCCGGCATACATGCTGGGTATCGTCCAAAGCTTTTTTTTATCCGGTCAAAACCCAGCTTGAATGCTGTAACAAGGCTGGACCCCATTACACTCAAATGCGGCAGCACCCAGCAGATAATCCAGCTATACCCGATTTGGTACATTCTGGCTGTGCTTCTGACAGAATGTATATTGCAGCTGTGAAAGAAGCCTTGTGTGTGCAATTGTGTGCTATACCACTGTAAGAAATAAAAATATTGTTTTTAGAAAGAAATATGTTATTTTAAGAAGGTTTTTCTTATTAGAGTACTCGATTAATCGTAAAAATAATCAATAGAATACTCGATTACTAAAATAATAATTTACTGCAGCCCTAATGGGGAGGAGCGATTGCAATAGCAATCCCTCATCCTCATACCGTGGAGGTAATCACTGCATTAAATGCACCGCTTCACCTCCACTGAGTGAGCAGCTGACTTCCTTCCCGACAATTGGCTGTTACATCGGGACGTGTAAACCTTTTAGTTAAAGTACTATTATCTTGGTTAAACTGAGCTTTGCTTGTGTTGCACAGTCTTACTGCAATATTTGGCCGGCGGATGACTTGTGGCATAGGGCCAGTTCACTAGTAAAGAAGTATTTTAGGGCAGTCTGGATACACATTCAATAGCTGACGAATAGTTGTTCGGCAGTCGGCTTTCTCTCCCGACTCCCAAACTTGTATGTGTATTCAGTCCTGAAAGCAAAGAAAGTCCCTGCTAGACACAAAAGGATTGGGCAAAAATATTTACTTCACCCTTCTCTCCCCTGACATCATCTGTTGGGGGAGATTTTGGGAGCTCCCCATATACCTTATCGGCCTAACCTACTGTTCTTGGCGAGTTCTTCCAACAACACAGTGTTTGGAGCCTTTACTCTAATTATATGGAAGGATATGCCCCTGTGTATATAAAGGGGTTGTATATGCATCAGATACTGTGTCCTGATCTTATGTATGTACAAGTACTAAGGTTTTATCTCTTTGCTTTTTCTAAGAAGTGGAAATCAGATATATCTCCTACTTCTTTAGTTTAGAGTTGGCCAAAACTTGTGTTGGTGATTAGTCAGTTAGCAGGACTTCAAATGTGCACACAATTCCAAGGGGTTATCCAAGATCTATAATCCCCCCCCCCATATTCCCAGGCCACGCACACAGATTGTACTTGCCTTGTTCCCCGGCACCCGCGTTGCTTCTCATTCTGGATGTTTTCATTCGCGCGACGGGGACATGCAGGGCTTTTAACAGAGTTGTATGGGCCATTTTATTTTCAGTTTTTTTTTGTATGTTTGCATGTTCCCCTCGTTATCTTACTTTCTCCACACTTTTTTTCGGCAATGACATAAAAATGCGAATGCTGAAATTCATTTCTATACATCGATTAGACGATAGAAGATGGTTTGCTTACTTGCTTGCATTTAAGTCTTAGAAATCAGCTATAGCTTTGTTAACTTTTGTACCATATACCCAAGAGATCCATAATGGAATCACATCAATGTAACACAAGTATGGCCCAGCTTAAAGGGAGTCTGTCAGCACATTTACCTCTTTTTAACAGTTCCCATAGCGCTGTAGCCGCAACACAGATGATTAAAACGGTACCTTTATATGCTTTTGTAAAACTGCCAAAAGAGAACTTTGATGTAAATGAGGGCTCGCAAGTGCCCAGGGGCGGCGTCCACCATGTTGGTGCCCAGGCAGCTCTGCCTCTTCGGTTTTTATTCCCACCCAGCCTCTTCCTCTGCCCGCCCATCTGTTTTCTCTCCCTCTCAGCGAGATCCCGCGCCTACGCGCTGACTTCCTTGGTCGGGGCATGCGCACTGTGATGCCCATTGCTGGCATTGCATTGCAGTAGCTTATGCGCAAAAACTGAAAATAGGAGGCGGTCAAATGGCGCAGGAGAAGAGGAAGAAAGCCGAGCGAGCAGCTGTCACTGCAGACACAGAGAGCCAAGAGAGGTAAATTTATCTGTTTGATCCGTTAGCCGGCACATGGGCATAAGCTACTGCGATGCCGTGCCAGCAATGGGCATCGCAGTTAAGATAAGAGCCGAAGAGGCAGAGCTACCTGGGCACCAACGCGGTGGACGCCGCCCCTGGGCACTTGCGAGCCCTCATTTACATATGCATCAAAGTTAGTTTTTGGCAGTTTTACAAGTCCACAAAAGCATATAAAGGTACCGTTTTAATCATCTGTGTTGCGGCTACAGCGCTATGGGAACTGTTAAAAAGGGGTAAATGTGCTGACAGACTCCCTTTAACCGCCTCCGGACCGCCTAACGCAGATCCGCGGTCCGGAGGCGGCAGCTCTGCGCAGAGTGACACATATACGCGTCATCTCGCGAGAGCCGTGATTTCCTGTGAACGTGCGCACACAGGCGCGCGCGTTCACAGGATCGGAAGGTAAGAGACAGGATCTCCAGCCTGCCAGCGGCGATCGTTCGCTGGCAGGCTGGAGATGCGATTTTTTTTAACCCCTAACAGGTATATTAGATGCTGTTTTGATAACAGCGTCTAATATACCTGCTACCTGGTCCTCTGGTGGTCCCTTTTGCTTGGATCGACCACCAGAGGACACAGGTAGCTCAGTAAAGTACCACAAAACACCACTACACTACACTACACCCCCCTGTCACTTATTAACCCCTTATGAACCCCTGATCACCCATGATCACCCCATATAGACTCCCTGATCACCCCCCTGTCATTGATCACCCCCTTGTCATTGATCACCCCCCTGTAAGGCTCCATTCAGACGTCCGTATGATTTTTACGGATCCACGGATACATGGATCGGATCCGCAAAACACATATGGACGTCTGAATGGAGCCTTACAGGGGGGTGATCAATGACAGGGGGGTGATCACCCATATAGATTCCCTGATCACCCCCCTGTCATTGATCACCGCCCTGTAAGGCTCCATTCAGACGTCCGTAGGATTTTTACGGATCCACGGATACATGGATCGGATCCGCAAAACACATACGGACGTCTGAATGGAGCCTTACATGGGGGTGATCAATGACAGGGGGGTGATCACCCATATAGATTCCCTGATCACCCCCCTGTCATTGATCACCCCCCTGTAAGGCTCCATTCAGACGTCCGTATGTTTTTTACGGATCCAGGGATACATGGATCGGATCCCCAAAACACATACGGACGTCTGAATGGAGCCTTACATGGGGGTGATCAATGACAGGGGGGTGATCACCCATATAGATTCCCTGATCACCCCCCTGTCATTGATCACCCCCCTGTCATTGATCACCCCCCTGTAAGGCTCCATTTAGACGTCCGTATGTTTTTTACGGAACCACGGATACATGGATCGGATCCGCAAAACACATACGGACGTCTGAATGGAGCCTTACAGGGGGGTGATCAATGACAGGGGGGTGATCACCCCATACAGACTCCCTGATCACCACCCTGTCATTGATCAACCCCTGTAAGGCTCCATTTAGACATTTTTTTGGCACAAGTTAGCGGAAATAGATATTTTATTTTTATTGTATTTTTCTTACAAAGTCTCATATTCCACTAACTTGTGTCAAAAAATAAAATCTCACATGAACTCACCAAACCCTTCACGGAATCCAAATGCGTAAACATTTTTAGACATTTATATTCCAGACTTCTTCTCACGCTTTAGGGCCCCTAAAATGCCAGGGCAGTATAAATACCCCACATGTGACCCCATTTCGGAAAGAAGACACCCCAAGGTATTCCGTGAGGGGCATATTGAGTCCATGAAAGACTGAAATTTTTGTCCCAAGTTAGCGGAAAGGGAGACTTTGTGAGAAAATACAAAAAAAATTTCCGCTATCTTGTGCCCAAAAAAAAAATTCTATGAACTCGCCATGCCCCTCATTGAATACCTTGGGGTGTCTTCTTTCCAAAATGGGGTCACATGTGGGGTATTTATACTGCCCTGGCATTTTAGGGGCCCGAAAGCGTGAGAAGAAGTCTGGGATCCAAATGTCAAAAAATGCCCTTCTAAAAGGAATTTGGGCCGCTTTGCGCATCTAGGCTGCAAAAAAGTGTCACACATGTGGTATCGCCGTACTCAGGAGAAGTTGGGGAATGTGTTTTGGGGTGTCATTTTACATATACCCATGCTGGGTGAGATGAATATCTTGGTCAAATGCCAACTTTGTATAAAGAAATGGGAAAAGTTGTCTTTTGCCAAGATATTTCTCTCACCCAGCATGGGTATATGTAAAATGACACCCCAAAACACATTCCCCAACTTCTCCTGAGTACGGTGATACCACATGTGTGACACTTTTTTGCCGCCTAGGTGGGCAAAGGGGCACACATTCCAAAGAGCACCTTTAGGATTTCACAGGTTATTTTTTACACATTTTGATTTCAAACTACTTACCACACATTAGGGCCCCTAGAATGCCAGGGCAGTATAACTACCCCACAAGTGACCCCATTTTGGAAAGAAGACATCCCAAGGTATTCCGTGAGGGGCATGGCGAGTTCCTAGAATTTTTTATTTTTTGTCACAAGTTAGTGGAAAATTATTATTTTTTTTTTCTTAGAAAGTCTCATATTCCACTAACTTGTGACAAAAAATAAAAAATTCTAGGAACTCGCCATGCCTCTCACGGAATACCTTGGGGTGTCTTTGTTCCAAAATGGTGTCACTTGTGGGGTAGTTATACTGCCCTGGCAATTTAGGGGCCCTAATGTGTGCGAAGTAGTTTGAAATCAAAATGTGTAAAAAATGGCCGGTGAAATCCTAAAGGTGCTCTTTGGAATGTGGGCCCCTTTGCCCACCTAGGCTGCAAAAAAGTGTCACACATCTGGTATCGCCGTACTCAGGAGAAGTTGGGGAATGTGTTTTGGGGTGTCATTTTACATATACCCATGCTGGGTGAGAGAAATATCTTGGCAAAAGACAACTTTTCCCATTTCTTTATACAAAGTTGGCATTTGACCAAGATATTCATCTCACCCAGCATGGGTATATGTAAAATGACACCCCAAAACACATTCCCCAACTTCTCCTGAGTACGGCGATACCAGATGTGTGACACTTTTTTGCAGCCTAGGTGGTCAAAGGGGCACACATTCCAAAGAGCACCTTTCGGATTTCACTGGTCATTTTTTACAGATTTTGATTTCAAGCTACTTCTCACGCATCTGGGCCCCTAAAATGCCAGGGCAGTATAACTACGCCACAAGTGACCCCATTTTGGAAAGAAGACACCCCAAGGTATTTTGTGATGGGCATAATGAGTTCATGGAAGTTTTAATTTTTTGTCACAAGTTAGTGGAATATGAGACTTTGCAAGAAAAAAAATCATCATTTTCCGCTAACTTGTGACAAAAAATAAAAAGTTCTATGAACTCACTATGCCCATCAGTGAATACCTTAGGGTGTCTATCCTTTCCGAAGGGGTCTACTTTCCGATATTCCGACAGTGTAGACTCAGAAAGTACAGAGCTGCTTCAAAAAGCGGAAATTCACATTTTTGTACCATAGTTTGTAAACGCTATAACTTTTACCCAAACCAATTTTTTTTTTACCCAAACATTTTTTTTATCAAAGACATGTAGAACAATACATTTAGCGAAAAATTTATATATGGATGTTGGTTTTTTTTTGCAAAATTTTACAACTGAAAGTGAAAAATGACATTTTTTTGCAAAAAAATCGTTAAATTTCGATTAATAACAAAAAAAGTAAAAATGTCAGCAGCAATAAAATACCACCAAATGAAAGCTCTATTAGTGAGAAGAAAATGAGGTTAAATTCATTTGGGTGGTAAGTTGCATGACCGAGCAATAAACTGTGAAAGTAGTGTAGGGCAGAAGTGTAAAAAGTGGCCTGGTCATTAAGGGGGTTTCAGCTAGGGGGGTGGAAGTGGTTAATAGTGTCTCAAACTTAAGCTGGATTTACCGACCTGGCAAGCAATTATCCAAAAGGAATTTCAGTGGCAATAAGAGCTTGAGCATTTGCATGTAGTAATATCCTCCACAGTATGGGGTCGAGGTATGGCTACTGCAATCGCTCGTCCTCCTTCAGATTCATTGTTTCTGGGCAGCAGATCCACAGCACAATCTGCTGCCCAGAAACTATGATTTAAAGAGGATTTGTCACCAGGATCAACCTTTGTAAACCAGACATACTTCCTGGTAGGGCTCAGCCTGCTGATTAAAACTGTACCCTTCTTTTGTCTGTATAATAAACAGCTGCAGGGAAATCTGTGTTTTTATTCATAATGAAATGAACAATTGGAGCACCAAGAAGCAGGGCTGAATCATCTGAGCACTGCTATGTAACACTCCCTGTGCTCTGCACACGCCCCCCTCCCCTTGATTGAAAGGGCTATACACCAGCATGCTGAGGGCAGAGCTGTGTGCTAGTAAGCATATATCACATACTCTATGTACTATAGCTTCACCACACTGAGATCTGCTCAGAAAGCTACTCTACATATTACTGCTTTATTTATAAGCACAATATATGAGTATAAAGATGTCACGAGGGTGTCAAGAACCACGCCTGACTCCATTATACCCAGGGTCAGGAAGTCGCAGCGGTTGGCTGCGCGCTCTATGTAGAAAGATAGGGCTGTTTCTGTATGGTAGCTTTCTGGGTTTGCTTTGCAACCCTTTTTGGCTCACTCAGGGATCCGTAGCTCCTTCTCCTCAGCTGTTTCTTGTCTGTCACTCCCAACCTCCTTATATTCCCCTCTCCCACTTCTCTGGTTGCATGGATATAGAGCTTCCTGCCTGGACTTCTATACTGACCCACTGGAGCTGTGTTGCTGCGTTCCCTGGTTGTTGTTCCAGAATGTTACCCTCCGGATCCCTGTTGGGCCTTTGTGGTCTGCTGTTGTCGCCCACCTGGGATTATATGTTTGTCTGTATTGTCTGTCCTCTCCTTGGTGTTTTCCTCTTAGTGTCAGTGGTGCGGACTAGTGATCCTACCGCCCCGTTCACTACCTAGGGCTCATCTTAGGGAAAGCCAGGGTTTAGGCACGTGATCGGCGCACGGGTGAGGAACCCGTCTAGGGACGTCAGGTGCCAGCCGCAAGGAGAGTCAGGGGTCACCACCTTTTCCTCTCCCTTGGGCAGGGCCTTCCCTTTTCCCTCCCTTTGCGTGACGCCGGTCATTACATTATATCTGGCCCTTATTTTGTGTAGGTAAAACAAAAAACAAAAAAAAAAAAAATATTTTTTTTACCTACTTAGAATCCAGTATGGATCCAATTGCTGCTTTGTCAAAGCAATTTCATGGCCTGTCTTTGGAGGTGGCAGGATTGAAGGCGTCGGTTCTCCAGCAACAGCAGCAATTACAACTGACCGCAAGCCCAGCGGTTGCTACAGGTAACCAGGTTGTTGCGGAACCCAAGGTTGCTCTCCCTGACAGATTTTCTGGGGGAAGGGACAAGTTTGTGACATTCCGTGAGGCCTGTAAATTATATTTTAAGCCGAGCCCTTACTCCTCTGGTAATGAAGAACAGCGGGTGGGGGTTGTTATTTCCCTGCTGCAGGGGGACCTGCAATCCTGGGCGTTCTCTTTACCCACTGATTCCCAGGCTCTCCGGTCAGTGGATGAATTTTTTTGGGCCTTGGGTCTCATATATAACGACCCTGACCGAGTCGCACTGGCTGAATCAAAATTACGGAGACTCCTACAGGGAGAGCGGCCAGTAGAGGAGTATTGCTCTGAGTTCCGTAGGTGGGCTACGGATACCCAGTGGAACGACCCGGCTCTCAGGAGTCAGTTCTGCTCTGGGTTATCCGAAAGTGTTAAGGATGTGCTTGCGCTGTATGAGACCCCCCTTTCCCTTGATGCAGTTATGTCCCTTTCTATCCGAATAGATAGACGTCTTAGGGACAGATTGAAAGACCCGGAGCAATTGGTAACCCCTCCCCAGCAGCAGTTGGTCTGTTCGGACTTAGATGAGCCTATTCAGCTAGGAGGAACTACTCGTCAGGTCCATCCTCCGGAGGTTCGCCGTAGGCGTGGGGTTTGTTTTTTCTGTGGGGAGAGGGGTCATTTCATTAATGTCTGTCCTTCTTTCCTCAAAAACAAAAGACCGTCGGAAAACTACTAACCCCAGTTTGTGTGGAGGATGTCAGCCGGGGGGTATATGTTTCCTCCATACGAACATCACAATTTGTGTTGCCAGCGGTTGTTGTTTTTGGCGTTAAGACGGAGACTATTTCTTTTTTTCTAGACAGTTGAGCAGGAGTAAATTTGATAGATGCCCATTTTGCCCACACTATGGGTTTGTCTCTCTGTACGCTACAGAGACCTATTCCCATTTTTGCTATTGATTCTGCTCCTCTGTCTCAGAGAAACCTCACCCACATTGTCCATAACTTACACCTTCGGGTAGGGGACCACCATAACGAGATGCTTTCATGTTATGTTCTGGAGGGACTTCCCACTCCGGTGGTGCTGGGCCTTCCCTGGTTGGTAGCGCACAATCCAGTGGTGGATTGGCAGGCCAGGGAGATATTGGAGTGGAGTGAGCATTGCAGAGAAAATTGCTTAAATAGCAATTGCTTAGTCGCCTCCATAGCTACCCTACCTACATTTGTTTCGGACTTTGAGGACGTTTTTTCTGAAAAGGGTTGTCAGAAGTTACCACCTCACCGTCCTTATGATTGCCCGGTTAACCTTATTCTCGGCGCAAAATTACCCAAGACCAGGTTATATAATCTTTCGGGTCCGGAGAGACAAGCCATGAAAGATTATATCTCCGAGAGCTTGGCTAAGGGACACATCAGACCCTCTTCTTCACCCGTGGCTGCAGGGTTTTTCTTCGTTAAAAAGAAAGATGGGGGCCTGCGTCCTTGCCTAGATTTTCGCGAATTAAACCGGATAATCATCCGAGACCCGTACCCTCTTCCTCTCATTCCTGACCTGTTTAATCAGATTGCGGGTGCTAGGTGGTTCTCCAAACTTGATCTTAGGGGGGCCTACAATCTGATTCGTATCAAGGAGGGGGATGAGTGGAAGACAGCTTTTAACACCCCTGAGGGGCATTATGCAAATCTAGTTATGCCTTTCGGTCTGACAAATGCCCCTGCTGTCTTCCAACATTTCGTTAATTACATTTTTAGTCATCTTATCGGCAGGTTTGTGGTAATATACCTAGATGATTTTTTAATTTATTCGTCTGATCTGAAAACACATGAGGTGCATGTCAGACAAGTACTGCAGGTCCTACGGACAAATAAATGATATGCTAAAATTGAAAAGTGTGTCTTCGCCGTTCAGGAGATACAATTCCTAGGTTATTTATTATCTGCTTCAGGTTTCTGTATGGATCCTAGGAAGGTCCAGGCAATTTTAGATTGGGATCTTCCTGAGAACCCCAAAGCTCTGCAACGGTTTTTGGGCTTCGCAAATTTCTATAGGAAATTCATTAAAAATGATTCAGTTACTGTAAAACCCCTTACTGACATGACTAGGAAGGGGACTGATTTTTCTAAATGGTCTGACGCCGCTAAAATTGCTTTTTCCTCTCTAAAAGAGAGGTTTACCTCGGCACCTGTACTAGTCCAACCTGATGTCTCCCAGCCTTTTATTGTTGAAGTCGATGCGTCAGAGGTGGGAGTGGGGGCTGTGCTGTCTCAGGGTCCGTCTCCTGGCAAATGGCGTCCTTGTGCTTTCTTTTCTAAAAAACTATCTGCAGCAGAAGAGAACTATGATATTGTCAATAGGGAACTATTAGCTATTAAACTAGCGTTTGAAGAATGGCGTCACTTTTTAGAGGGGGCAATCCACCTCGTCACTGTGATTACGGACCACAAAAACCTTCTGTACCTCGAATCAGCTAAGCGTCTCACCCCTAGACAAGCTAGGTGGTCGCTATTTTTTACCAGGTTTAACTTTGTTATTACCTATCGTCCTGGGGCAAAAAATACCAAGGCTGATGCATTATCTCGTTGTTTCCCTGGAGGGGGTAATGTGAGTGATCTGGTACCCATTCTACAAAGAGGAGTGGTTGTCTCTGCGGTACACTCTGCTCTGGAGGGGAAGGTGTTAGAGGCCCAGGGGGACGCCCCGGTCTCTTGCCCCTCAGAGAAATCGTTTCTTACCGTTGAACCTGCGTTTCGAATTATTAAAGGAACATCATAATTCGGCACTTGCTGGGCACCCGGGTAGTAAAGCAACCTTGGAGCTATTGTCTCGTCTTTTTTGGTGGCCAAGGTTGCGTCAGGATGTAATGGATTTTGTGTCTTCTTGTTCTACTTGTGCGCGCGCGAAAGTCTCTCATACACGTCCTGCAGGGTCTTTATTACCACTTGTCATTCCCAATAGGCCATGGACACATCTGTCAATGGATTTTATCACTGACTTACCTTTGTCTGCGGGTAAAACAGTTATTTTGGTAGTAGTGGACAGGTTTAGCAAAATGGTACACTTCATTGCGTTACCCGCACTACCTAATGCTAAGACTCTTGCTCAGGTATTCATCAGTGAAATCGTGAAGCTTCACGGGGTCCCTTCCGATGTTGTTTCGGATCGGGGTACCCAGTTTATTTCTAAATTTTGGAAAGCTTTTTGTTCCCGTTTGGGGGTACACTTGTCATTTTCCTCAGCTTTCCATCCTCAGTCGAATGGACAGACTGAGCGTACCAACCAAAACCTTGAGACATATCTAAGATGTTTTGTGTCTGAAAACCAAGAGTTGTGGTCATCATATTTACCGTTAGCTGAGTTTGCCATAAATAATCGTCGTCAGGAATCCACTGGCAAGTCACCATTTCTTGGTGCATATGGTTTTCATCCCCAATTCTGTACTTTCAAAGAGGGGGGTCTTCTGGGGTTCCCGAAGAGGAACGGTTTTCGTCATCTCTTTCATCGGTATGGCAGAAGGTGCAAGCTAACTTGAAAAATATGGGAGGTAAATACAAATGCATGGCTGATAAGAGACGGTCGCCAGGTCCGGACCTAGGAGTGAATGACTATGTGTGGTTGTCTACTAGGAATATTAAATTAAAGGTTCCCTCTTGGAAACTGGGTCCTAGGTTCATTGGCCCTTACAAAATTGTAGCCATCATTAACCCCGTGGCTTTTCGCCTGGAGCTACCTCAGACTTTTAAAATCCATAACGTCTTTCATAAGTCGTTACTCAAGAAATATGTTCCACCTCTAGAACCGTCACCGCTGCCACCCCCTCCTGTTGTTGTGGATGGTAATCTAGAGTTTCAGATATCCAAAATTGTTAATTCTCGTCGGGTCCGCCGCTCTCTTCAATATCTGGTGCATTGGAGAGGTTACGGTCCCGAGGAAAGAATGTGGGTTCCTGCGTCTGAGGTAAACGCCGACAGGCTAGTTCGGGCTTTTCATGCCTCTCATCCTGAGAGACCTGGTCCTGAGTGTCCGGAGGCCCCTCGTAGAGAGGGGGGTACTGTCACGAGGGTGTCAAGAACCACGCCTGACTCCGTTATACCCGGGGTCAGGAAGTCGCAGCGGTTGGCTGCGCGCTCTATGTAGAAAGATAGGGCTGTTTCTTTATGGTAGCTTTCTGGGTTTGCTTTGCAACCCTTTTTGGCTCACTCAGGGATCCGTAGCTCCTTCTCCTCAGCTGTTCCTTGTCCAGCACTCCCAACCTCCTTATATTCCCCTCTCCCACTTCTCTGGTTGCCAGATATAGAGCTTCCTGCCTGGACTTCTATACTGACCCACTGGAGCTGTGTTGCTGCGTTCCCTGGTTGTTGTTCCAGAACGTTACCCTCCGGATCCCTGTTGGGCCTTTGTGGTCTGCTGTTGTCGCCCACCTGGGATTATATGTTTGTCTGTATTGTCTGTCCTCTCCTTGGTGTTTTCCTCTTAGTGTCAGTGGTGCGGACTAGAGATCCCACCGCCCCGTTCACTACCTAGGGCTCATCTTAGGGAAAGCCAGGGTTTAGGCACGTGATCGGCGTACGGGTGAGGAACCCGTCTAGGGACGTCAGGGCAGTCAGGTGCCAGCCGCAAGGAGAGTCAGGGGTCACCACCTTTCCCTCTCCCTTGGGCAGGGCCTTCTCTTTTCCCTCTCTTTGCGTGACGCCGGTCATTACAAAAGATACCAGTAATATGTGTTAGCTTATAAGCATAGAAAAGACATCTATTTCTACCTGATAATGCTATAGCTTAGTGGTTTACCCTGCTTGTAGAGATCCCAGGTTCAAATCCCAGAAAAAAAAAAAATTTCTTTATTTTTTTTCTCTTATTCAAAACCATATCAAAAGGCTATACTATAAATATTATTATTATTATTATTAATAATAATATTATTATACAGCCTTACTATAATGAGAATAGAGTTTTGATTTAGTTTTTTTGCTAAAACGTATTACTTATTTATTCACAGGCACAATATATGAGTATAAAGAAACCAGTAATATTTATATGCTTTCTAACAAAAAAAATAAAAAATTATTCTTAATATGATAAGGTCAGAGACTTTTCTAATGGGATAATTGTGGAAGTAAAAAAAAGTTGATATGTTTCCCAAGATTCTAACCTGGGATCTCTACATGCAAAACCAATTACTTAACCTTTAAGCTATTGCATTACCACATAGAGATACATGTTTTTCTATACTTCTATTACTGGTGACATTAGAATCACATATGGTGCTCGTTAATGAAGCAGTGATCTGTAGATGAGCTTTCTGAGCATATCCCAGTGAGGTGAAGCTATAGTACATAGAGTATATGATATTTGCATGCTAGCACAGAGCTCTTGGACAGGGCTCTGCCCTCAGCCTGTATAGCCCTGTCAATTAAGGGGAGGGGGCCGAGTGCAGAGCACAGGGGGTGTTACAAAGCAGTGCTCAGATAATTCATCCCCGCCTCCTGGTGCTAGAAATTCTCATTTGCATATGAATAAAAACTCAGATTTCCCTAATGCCTCTACACCGCCACTGATAGGAGCTTGATCCTGCCTCCCAGGGACAGGAAACAACAGCAGAAGCCCCAAATAAAAAGACACTCCTCCAACCTACTCCAGTTGTTGTTTCCTATCCCTCAGGACGGATGGAAGCCATGTCAGTGCGCTGACTAAAGATTCGGATGCGCTCGGCCTAAGGATCCTTCCCTTTTTTTTGGGAGGGCTGAGCAGGGGACAGAGGCTCCATGTGAAGCATAGGCTCCCCTTCTCTGTCCCTAGGACTAAGTCCCGAGCTGGGCATTCCGGGCTGTAGCACCTCAGGGTAAAGGGGAGCGTCTTGCAGGAGGAATCCTCTGTGGGAAGCAGGATTCCTGTGATGCGCTGCATTGCCTTTCCTCAGCGCACTTCCGGCAGTGGCTGACATTACGCAGGTTGGCCGGCCGGAGGGGGCGTGGCCATGAGGAAGCACAGCGTGCGCTCAGAGCTGGCATGGGGGCAGAGCCAATAGGAGGCGGGTGCTGAGTTCAAATATGGCTCTGCTTTCCCTGGGAAGGAATGCTGTGGCAAGGATCCAGACGTGCTGATCCCGGCAAAGATGTCCTCCACTGATGCTGACGCCCCACGCAGACCTGCTGATCCCTGCAAGGCCCTCAGCCCGGTAAAAGAGGCTGGCCCTGCAAAATCCTCGGGTGTTGAACCCACAAAAAAGAAATGTGTGAGGTGCAGAAAAAAAAACGCTATGTCCACGCTGTACGCAAAAGGTGGTGGTGGAAGATTCACCATCTTTTATGGAAAACCTTAGAACCCTTATTAGGAACGAGATCATTTCAGCAATAGACCCACGTATGGCACACTCCTCTCCCCATCCATCTACTTCAAAATCCGTGGATCCTTCCTCTGAAGTATTTGACTTGGATGAAGGAGAAATTTTCTCTGGTGACTCTGAATCGGCTTCGGACGTCCGTTTTGTCCCCTAGAGGATACAGACTTTCTGTTAAAAACTATTTGGGCTACTATGAAATTAGAAGACACTAAAGAACCCTTATCTATCCCTGACCACATTCAGGGTTTGGGTGAAAAAAGAAGATGGGTATTCCCTATTCATGATAATATTGTATAAAGGACATTATATCTAGGGAATGGAAAGACCCAGAGAAGAGACCCGTTATTTCAAGAGCCTTCAAACGAAAATATGAGTTTGCAGATTCTGATTGTGAAACATGGGAAAGAACCCCCAGGATTGATGCCCCGATAGCTAAAATTTCCCCCAAATCCTCCCTCCCCTTTGAAGACATTGGGTTACTGAAGGACCCCATGGACCAAAAATGTGACAGTCTTCTTAAAATTTATTGGGAAACGGAATCGGCTATGTTCAGACCGGCTATCGCAGCCACCTGCGCCGCTAGGTCTCTTTCTGTCTGGATCAATCAGATAGAAAATCACTTAGCAGCTGGTACTCACCAGGAGGAAATTATATCCTCTCTCAGGTTTTTGAAGCAGGCCTCAAACTTTTTGGCGGATGCTTCTGCTGATCTGGTGAGACTCTCGGCCAGGTCTACAGCTCTATCGAATGCTACCCGTAGAGCAATATGGTTGAGATCCTGGTCGGGGGATGCGGGCTCAATGAGTCGCCTTTGTGCTAGTCCCTTTGAGGGGGATAGACTATTTGGATCCGCATTTAGTGATGGCCTTGCGGTTCGCTCGGCGGTCGTTTCACGGCGAACTTTGCTCGTTCGCGATTCGCCGAACATGCAAACATATGGTGATGTCCACCAGCGCCATATTCTTTTGCATTGCACCAAACTTTGACCCATGACATTTCCATCAGGTGGGACAGGACAGCCAATTGAGACGTTTCAGCACATGGACACCCCCCCACTCTATCAAGGAACTTGATCTGGTAGACATTTTACATTCTGTGTTTTGCCAGTGTAGGTAGAGGTTGCGTTGTGGAGCAGGGACAGGCTGTTAGGAACACCAAACGCTAGCTAATAGGGCCAAAAAAGTCCTTTTAAGGACTAGTATAGGTGTGTGTCACGGCTGTAAGTGAGCAACAAGAGCCTACACAGTGACTAGCAACTGACCGGACCCAAACTAGGGAGGATAAAGGGTGACCCCTGTCAGACCCTAAAAGCTCTCCCTAAGCTGCTATGCACATGTCCAGATCCAGATGGTGGATCGAGACATGCCCGCGTACCTAAGGCTGATGACCACTGAAACCCCTACAATAGTGGAAGGGGCACGGCCACCGGTGCCCTGCTCAGTATATGGACGGAACCGGGGTCGCCTCAGATCCAGTCAGCAAAGAAACAGAAACACTCAATGTCTGAACACTTAACTGAAGGAGCTGCAGCTGCAGTGAAAACAGATCCAAAGTCAGCAGACAATATCCGAAGTACTTGCTTCAGCAGAACACAGATCCAGTGAAAAGATATCACACAGGTGAAGATACTCAAGCGAGAGATACAGCTCAAATGAAAAGTATAATCCGCACCTCTACAAAGGAGGAGGGGTGATTTAAAGGCAGCGAAATCAAACACAGGAGGGACAGCTGGGAGGAAGGAAACAGAAAGTAAAGACCTCATCACAGGGGCGGAGAAACAGGGCAGAGGGAACTCCTCCAAGCTCTAGTAGTGACATCATCACAGGGGTGGAGAAACAGAGCTATGAGAACGTCTCAAAGCTCTGGTAGTGACAGTACCCCCCCCCCCCCTCTACGGGTAGACTCTGGACACCCAGGACCCACCTTCTCAGGATGAGCCCTATGAAATGCCCTGATGAGGCGAGTGGCTTTAATGTCCGACACCGGAACCCACATCCTCTCCTCAGGACCATAATCCTTCCAATGAACGAGGTACTGAAGAGAACCGCGGACAATGCGAGAGTCCACAATTCTGGAAACCTCAAACTCCAGATTGCCATCAACCAAAATCGGAGGAGGAGGCAAAGAGGAAGGTACCGTGGGCTGGACATATGGTTTTAAAAGAGCCCTGTGAAATACATTATGTATCTTCCAAACCCGTGGAAGATCAAGACGGAAGGCAACAGGATTGACGACTGACAAGATTTTATAAGGCCCAATAAACTTGGGACCCAATTTCCAGGAGGGAACATTCAGTTTAATATTTCTTGTAGACAACCACACCAGATCACCCACATTCAGGTCCGGACCAGGCATACGTCTCTTATCAGCCACACGCTTATATTTCTCACTCATCTTTCTAAGATTACTCTGAATCTTTTGCCAAATGGTAGACAAAGACGAGGAAAATCTCTCCTCCTCAGGCAAACCAGAGGGAGCCCCTCCCGAGAATGTCCCAAACTGCGGATGGAACCCATATGCACCATAGAATGGTGACTTATCAGAAGATTCCTGACGACGGTTGTTCAGAGCAAACTCAGCAAGAGGGAGAAATGAACACCAATCATCCTGGTTCTCTGCCACAAAACAGCGCAAATATGTCTCCAGATTCTGGTTGACGCGTTCAGTCTGACCATTCGACTGTGGGTGAAAAGCAGAAGAGAAGGACAGCCGAACCCCCAGGCGAGAACAGAAATCCTTCCAGAATCTGGACACAAACTGCGTGCCTCTATCGGAAACAATATCCGAGGGAATGCCATGCAATTTAACAATATGGTCGACAAAAGCTTGCGCCAACGTTTTAGAACTGGGTAAACCAGGGAAGGGTACGAAATGAGCCATCTTGCTAAAACGGTCCACCACCACCAGGATCACCGACTTCCCTGAGGAACGAGGAAGATCCGTGATAAAGTCCATGGAGAGGTGTGTCCAAGGACGGGAAGGTATGGGTAACGGGAGAAGGGGACCTGAAGGCCCTGAACGAGGGACCTTAGCGCACGTCTCACAAGCAGCCACAAAACCCTCCACTGACTTACGAAGAGCCGGCCACCAAAATCTCAGCAATGAGATCTACCGTGGCTCTACTCCCGGGGTGACCAGCAAGAACAGTATCATGATGCTCCTTGAAGAGTTTGTGACGTAACTCAGGAGGCACAAACAACTTCCCAGGAGGACAACGGGCAGGTACCTCAGTCTGGGCAGCCTGGACCTCGGCCTCCAAATCAGAATACAGAGCAGAAACAACCACCCCCTCCGCCAAAATGGGACCCGGGTCCTCGGAGTTTCCTCCTCCCGGAAAACAGCGAGAGAGAGCATCAGCCTTCACATTTTTGATCCCAGGGCGGAATGTAACGAAAAAAATTTAATCTGGAGAAGAACAGAGACCATCTGGCCTGTCTCGGATTCATACGCCTGGCCGACTCCAAGTACGCCAGATTCTTATGGTCGGTAAAAACGGTGATAGGGTGCCTGGCCCCCTCCAACCAATGGCGCCATTCCTCGAAAGCCAACTTGATGGCCAACAACTCCCTATCTCCCACATCATAGTTTCTCTCTGCCGGGGAGAGTTTTTTAGAGAAAAAGGCACAGGGTCGCCACTTGGCAGGAGAAGGGCCCTGGAACAAAACTGCACCCACACCCACCTCGGAAGCATCCACCTCAACAATAAAAGGTAAGGAAACATCGGGATGCACCAAGACGGGAGCAGACGCAAAACTCTCTTTAATCTTAGAAAAAGCTGCAAGCGCCTCCTCCGACCAAGAGGAAAAATCCGTCCCCTTTTTTGTCATGTCAGTGAGGGGTTTGACAACAGAGGAATAATTCAAAATGAACTTTCTGTAATAGTTTGCAAAACCCAGAAAGCGCATCAATGCCTTCTGATTCTCAGGAAGCTCCCACTCCAGCACAGCACGGACCTTCTCCGGATCCATGCGAAAACCAGAAGCAGAGAGGAGAAAACCCAGAAATTGAATCTCCGATACCATAAAAACACATTTCTCCTAGCTTGTCGTACAATTTATTCTCCCGCAGAATCCGCAGAACCTGAAAAAGATGATCCTGATGGGTCTGAACATCAGGGGAAAAAATCAAAATATCATCAAGATACACCAATACATATTTCCCCATTAAATGGTAGAAAATACTGTTAACAAAATGCTGAAAGACGGCCGGAGCATTCATCAGGCCGAAAGGTATAACGAGATTCTCAAAATGCCCGTTAGGGGTATTAAAGGCCGTTTTCCATTCATCCCCCTCTCTGACCCTGACCAGGTTGTACGCGCCTCTCAAATCCAATTTGGAAAAAACCTTGGCCCCAACAATTTGGTTGAAGAGGTCCGGGATCAGAGGAAGGGGATAAGGATCGCGAATCGTGATACGGTTCAGCTCCCTAAAATCTAGGCAAGGTCTCAGACAAAAAAAAAAACAGCGGCAACAGGTGATTTAGAGGTACGAATATGCCCCTTATCGAGACTCTCAGAGATATAAGTTTGCATTGCGATTCTTTCCGGTTGTGAGAGATTGTAGAGGCGTGCTTTTGGCAGCTTGGCGCCGGGAATGAGGTTAATGGGACAGTCAAACTCCCGGTGAGGAGGTAGCTCCTGAACACCGCTCTCGGAAAACACGTCCGAGAAATCAGAGAGAAATGATGGCACCGTTTTAGTAGACACCTCTGCAAGACAATTCTCTCTACAAAACTCACTCCACTCATTTATTTGCCTTCCTTGCCAATCAATAGTGGGGTTATGTCTAGTGAGCCAGGGTAACCCCAAAACTAGAGGAGAAGGCAATCCGTTAAGGACAAAACAAGATATATCCTCCACATGAGTGTCACCTACCGCTAACCGGATATTGTGAACAATGCCCTTCAGGGATCTCTGTGAGAGTGGAGCAGAGTCAATAGCAAAAACAGGTATATCCTTTTCTAATGTGCAAACCTGAAAACCGTGCATGGCTACAAATTGAGTATCAATAAGATTGACGGCCGCTCCACTATCGACAAAAATTTCACAAGAAATGACTTTGCTCCCTGGCAGAAAGGAGAAAACGGGAACTGCAGGTCAGAGGAAAAGCATCAATTCCTACATCAACTTTGCCCAAAGTAGCAGATGAAGCAGAGTTTGATGATTTACCTTTTGAGGTTTTTCTCTTATTATAACTCTTAGTACAGTTCCAGAATTTCCTAGACGGACAAACATTTGCCAAATGACCTATGCCCCCACAACAAAAACACACCATTCTCTGAGGACTAAATCCTCTTTTATCAGGGGCAAGTCGACCTAGCCGCATGGGCTCCTCCACAGAGGGAACCGAGAGAGGATGAGGCCCCTGCACACTGAATGAGTCCGCACCACTGCCCCTAGACTGAAAATGACTGGACAGAGAGGTCTTGTTTCTTTCTCTTAGACGCCTGTCAAGGCGTACCGCCAATGACATGGCAGACTCTAAGGACGTTGGTCTCTCATGGAAAGCAAACGCATCTTTCAATCTCTCTGAGAGACCATGAGAGAACTGACTCCGGAGTGCAGCATCATTCCAACCTGAATCAGCTGCCCATCTCCGAAATTCAGAACAATAAAGCTCCGCAGACAGTTTGTTCTGGCATAAAAAACTTAAGTTAGATTCGGCCAGAGCAACACGATCCGGGTCATCATATATCTGCCCCAGGGCCACAAAAAATCTTTCCACGGATCGAAGGGAGGGATCCCCCGATGGCAACAAAAAAGCCCAAGTCTGAGCATTACCCCTGAGCAGGGAGATGACAATCCTCACCCTCTGTTCCTCATTACCAGAGAAATGGGGACACAAGCAAAAATGGAGTTTGCATTCCTCTCTGAAACTAACAAAATTCTCACTGTCCCCGGAGAACGTTTCCAGAAGTGAGACCTTTGGCTCGCAACAGACTCCATGGGCCGGAGCAGAGCCCAATGCTTGAAGCTGAGTCATAGATTGACGGAGATCAGCTACCTCCAAAGAAAGACCCTGCATGCGGTCAACTAGGTCAGAAAGCGGATCCATGTAAAAAAAGGTTGGTTTGGCGGATTATAATGTCACGGCTGTAAGTGAGCAACAAGAGCCTACACAGTGAATAGCAACTGACCGGACCCAAACTAGGGAGGATAAAGGGTGACCCCTGTCAGACCCTAAAAGCTCTCCCTAAGCTGCTATGCACATGTCCAGATCCAGATGGTGGATCGAGACATGCCCGCGTACCTAAGGCTGATGACCACTGAAACCCCTACAATAGTGGAAGGGGCACGGCCACCGGTGCCCTGCTCAGTATATGGACGGAACCGGGACCGCCACGGATCCAGTCAGCAAATAAACAGAAACACACAATGTCTGAACACTTAACTGAAGGAGCTGCAGCTGCAGTGAAAACAGATCCAGACAGTCAGCAGACAATATCCGAAGTACTTGCTTCAGCAGAACACAGATCCAGTGAAAAGATATCACACAGGTGAAGATACTCAAGCGAGAGATACAGCTCAAATGAAAAGTATAATCCGCACCTCTACAAAGGAGGAGGGGTGATTTAAAGGCAGCAAAATCAAACACAGGAGGGACAGCTGGGAGGAAGGAAACAGAAAGTAAAGACCTCATCACAGGGGCGGAGAAACAGGGAAGAGGGAACTCCTCCAAGCTCTAGTAGTGACATCATCACAGGGGTGGAGAAACAGAGCTGTGAGAACGTCTCAAAGCTCTGGTAGTGACAGTGTGCTATCGATGGGTGTGATATACTTTTAATATACTTTCTAACATACAAAGTATATAGTGCATTTGTATTGGCTAGCAGTTGTGTGTGGTTCTGCTGCGATACTGCAGCTATATAGAGGGACATAAGCTATTGGAACAACTAATTGCAACGGGTGTGATATACCTGTTGCCCCAAATAAACAGGGTGGTGTGATATAACTGTTGTGGCAAAAATAATAATTGAGGGGTGCGATTAAGGGGTTTGATATACCGGCTTCCACCAAATATTAATTGAGGCCTGCGATATACCTGCTTTCGCAAAATACTAATTAGGGGTTTGATATACCTGTTTCCACCAAATATTGATTGAGGCCTGAGATAAACTTGATTCCACAAAATACAGATTAAGGGGTTCGATATACCTGTTTCCACCAAATATTTCCACCTGCGATATACCTGCTTCCACAAATACTGCTCTTCTCTAGGGACTTAGGCACAGGGTCATTTTGAAAATGACAGGCAGAGGAAGAGGCAGGCCGTTCCGCAGGGGTGGTTGGGGTTAGGCATGTGCACCAGGCCAGAGCCTAAGTGGGAAGTTGGAGAAGGTGCATGCGATTACTTCAAAGGGCGCACCAGAGTTGGTTAAGTGGCTCACTCAGCCTTCCGCTTTTGTACCCTCCTCATCCTCTGTATGTGCACCCTCCTCACTCTCTGCTGTGTGCACCCCCAAATACACCACCACCAAAGCCCCTCCACTCAAGTCAGAGGAATTATTTTCCCATCCATTCCCAGACCTTACTGATGCGCAGCCATTCTTGACATCAGATGAGGAAGCAATGCACACCTATAGCAACCAGCTCAAAGATAAGTATGAGTGCTACGCCTACATACCAAATAGCAACACCAAAGAGAAAAAAGCATAGTGCAGTATGCCAGATCATGCAGGGGAATTATGTGTGAGGTCACGGTGTGAGCAATAGGTGGGCCGAGGTAAATACAGTTCTGGTTACTCAAGGTTATGTTGTCCCTGGGCAGACTCGCATAAGTGAAAAGGAGAACGGCACAAGGATTCTCTGGGGCACACTCTGGTGCAAGGGACACTGGCCAGATTTGAGTTTGAGGTGCCCTTGGTGGTCTGTATTAATGTGCCAGTGGCAATGTCCCTTGTATTCGTGACGCCAGTACCTTTTATATAGAGGTACAACCATTTACTATAGTGTTAATAGAGGAACTGAGTCTGAGGCAAGCAGGGTGAAACTTCAAATGTCTCTTTACTGATGATGACCCTTGATTACAATACATCCATAGGCATTAAACAGTCTCTTGATACAATCCGGCATTAAGCACAATCTCCCATGCATATGGGGAAAGGGAAATGCAAATCCTCAATTAAGTACAGGCTCTTGTAATACATAAGAAAACTACTGCTCAGACTAGGCTGGTAATAATGAAAGGTCTTACACTGGTAACAACTCCGGCCTGATTCTAATCCTTGATTAAAAAGGTGCTTTTCTGAATCCTAAAACTTCTATTCCAATGTTGTTCTGACAGTTGGCCTGACTGTCCTCAGGATTTAAACTGGAGATGTAGATGCTTCAAACTAATGACTATCTTGCTAATCCTTTGTTTTGCATAAATGTGATAATTCCTTAAATACTCGGCTGCATACAGTTTAGACATTGGTCTAAACTGTATGCGAACTAAAGTTGGACGAACTCTGTCTGATAGTCCGCAAGCATGGTCACGGCGAGCATACCCCGATCATCTGCCTCACGGAAACATGGCTGCATGATGACATCACGGATAACGCTCTCCATCTCCACGGATTTAACTTTGTTCGTGCGGACCGCGTACCATCCCTTTCGGGGAAGTCCAAAGGCGGCGGCATCTGCTTCTACATCAGTGCTACCTGGTGCCCTAATGTCTCCCTCTTAGAACGGATATGCACTGCGAACCTTGAGGCGCTCCTCATCTGCAGGCCGGCCTACTCGCCAAGGGAGTTCTCTTCGTACGTGCTGGTGGGTGTTTACATCCCCCCCGACGCTGACACCGGTAATGCTCTACAGGCCCTCAGCGATACCATCACAAACTGAGAGTCGGCCCTTCCTGGCTCACTGTTCATCGTGTTGGGTGATTTTAATAAAGCGGACCTCCGTCGTGTCCTACCACGCTACTCCCAGCACATTGATTGTCCCACGAGACTCTCGAACACCTTGGATCATTGTTACACGCCTCTAAGGAAAGCGTACAAAGCCGTCCCGAGAGCCGCATTAGGCTCATCCGACCACTGCCTTGCCAATCTGGTCCCCTCCTACAGACGTCGCCTAGAGTCATCGAAACCGATCCGTAGAACTTCCAGAGTGTGGTCCGAGGAGGCCAAGCTACAACTACAGGCCTGTTTTGACTGCACAGACTTGGGAGCCCTAGAAGAGAATGACCTGGACACCTGGGCGGATGTTGTCTCCTCGTACATCAGTTTCTGCGAAGACTCCTGTGTCCCCTCAAGATCTTACACGATTTACCCAAATGACAAACTGTGGTTCACAAACATGCTCAAACAACTACGCAGGTACAAGGAGACAGCGCATAAATCCGGTAATCAATTAGAATACAGACTGGCCAAAAACTGCCTTAATCGGGAACTGCATGTGGCGAAACGGGCATACCCGGAACGCATCCACCATTCCTTGCGCTCAAACAACCGGAGGGCGGTCTGGAAGGGCCTTAGGTCCGCGACCAACTACAAACCCCCCCCCCCCCCCCGGCGCTCACCACCCCTCGTCAGGCGCTGGTAGAGGAGCTGGGCAGGTTCTACTGCAGATTCGAGACCTCGACCGAGGGTGATGTAACTCGTACAATGCCCCCCAGAGTGGGCACCCCAGTCCCGGCTACCACATTATCTGGCTCGCTCGCTGACTTTCGCTGATCCACCTACAGTGAATGTGACTTCGGTTCGCACCCTGCTGTCCAAGCTAAATGCGAGTAAAGCCCCTGGTCCCGATGGTGTCACTCCTGCATGCCTGAGATATTGCTCAGTCCAACTGGCCCCGGCCCTCACCCAAATCTTTGACAGATCCCTTAAGGAGGGACATGTCCCCGCCTGCTTTAAGATCTCAACTATCATCCCTGTGCCGAAGAAACAGGGCGTTTCTGATCTAAACAACTTCCGGCCCGTGGCGCTGACTTCGGTGGTCATGAAGGCCCTAGAGAAGGTGGTCCTCTCCATCCTGAAGACCGCCACTCTGGACCTGCTGGACCCTCTGCAATTCGCCTACAGGGCAAACAGATCCACTGACGATGCGATTAACATGTGCCTAGAATACGTCACTGAACACCTCGACAAACCCAACACATACGCTAGAATCCTCCTTCTAGACTTCAGCTCAGCTTTGAATACCATCTCCCCCAGCATCCTACAGAGGAACCTTACGGCACTTGATGTCCATCCAACACTACGACATTGGATCATGGACTTTCTCACTAACAGGTCCCAGGTCGTCAGATTAGGCAATCTGACCTCCAAACCGAGGGTCACCAACACTGGCGCCCCTCAGGGATGTGTACTATCGCCGTTCCTGTTCTCTCTGTACACGAACGAGTGCAGATCGGAGGAGGCCTCAGTTAAAGTCATCAAGTTCGCTGATGACACCACACTTGTGGGCCTGATTAGCGACAGCGATGAGCAGGCCTACCGTAAGGAAATTGACAGGATCAGCAACTGGTGCGGCGCGCACAACCTGGTCCTAAACACCACAAAGACGGTCGAGCTGGTCGTTGACTTCAGGAAGGGAAGGGTAGTCCCCCCCCCGACCCATATAGACGGATCTGAAGTCGCAAGGGTACCCAGTGCCCGCCTCCTAGGCACGACAATCTCTGAAGACCTATCCTGGCGTCCCAACATCTCGTCCATCATAAAGAAGGCTCACCAGCGGCTCTATTTCCTTCGACAACTGAGGAAGTTCTGCATGGCTCAGGACCTACTGAAGTCCTTCTACTCCTGTACCATCGAGTCGGTATTGTGCTCGTCCCTTCTGGTGTGGTATGCCGGCTCATCAGCCAGTGACAAGCGCAAACTACAAAGGGTCATCAGCTCGGCGGAGAGAACTACTCGACTGCCACTACCATCCCTTGACTCTATCTTCTCCAACAGACTGCGCTCCAGGGCTCTGAAAATATTCAATGACCACTCCCATCCGGGCCATCATCTCTTCAGACGTCTAAAGTCCGGCCGCAGGTATCAGGCCATCCCTGCAAGGACATCGAGGAGGCTGAACACTTTCTTCCTAACGGCCGTCAGACTGCTGAACTCATCACGCCCCATCTCCCGCCCATAATCCCTCCCTCGCCCCTAATGTGCCCATTGCTTAACCCCCCCTTCCACCCCCTAGTTACTATGCCTGTACCTGTGCCTAACCCAATTCCGAGCACGATCGACTGTGTCGTGTTTGGCGAATAAAGCTAATTCTGATTCTGAATAAAGCTAATTCTGATTCTGGAGGAGCGATCTATAGTAGTGGATTGCTCACCTCTAGGAAGAATACTTGCAGGCCTTAACCCTGGGTTATGGAACCGACAGGGACAGAGTAGAGAGGCTAGAAAGATACCTCCCTCCAGATATTCAGCTACATCGCTGTTGCTTTCTTGAAGGCTCATGAGAGAACTGTATTCAACTAAACTCTCACTTGGATTTACCTGAGCTCATCTGCACTGGTTAGGATTTACCTCAACCAGGTACTGAACTACTCAGCACAGCACACAACTGCACAGGACACATGACTGCACTGCACAGCCTAATTTAGGTCTGAGCTAAGATATTTCTACACACTCACACTGCTCCATCCTGTGGAGAATCGAGTGTAGTGCACCCTGACTAGGCCTGTATAAAGGATATTTGCATGTAAAATTACATTGTGACATGGAGAATATGACAGGAACTAAAATACAAAATACAGGCATATCACATGATATTAATACATGATAAAAACACGTTTGTGGGGCCCACGGCTACTTGAGTGGGACGCTGCAATAGCACAACTAATGATAAAGGTACCTTTAAAGGTGGTGGTGCATACAGATGGGGATCCTGACTAATGGTCCCAACATCTAGGAAAATGCAAAAAATCTGCAGCACTCGCCAGTGTGGAAAATCAGGTGGTGATTTATTCACAAATGAGCATGGTAAAAGCGACGTTTCGACCTTCATCGGTCTTTCTCAAGCAAGGTATTAAATAGGTCATGGAAGGTACAAAGTGAATAGGTGATAAATACCCAATCAGGTGTAAAATACTAAATATTGACCTAAGACCCATAAAATGTTTAACTAAGCCAGATACAAATACATATATAAAGTGCATTGTGCAGAGTACAGAGAAATAGCAGTGTAAATTAACAAAATAATAAATAAATAATTACGTAATAAGTACCAGAGTGATGATCCGCAGCCCCGACGCGCGTTTCACATAAGCTACAGCTGCCACCCCGCGGTCTGACGATAGTACCCAGATCAGCCCAAGGAGAGAGGTCCATGCTGTTGCTGCCTACTCCGAGATCTCAAATGTCAGTGGTGGGGAAGGTGACGATGATGACGTGTCGATGGATGTCACGTGGGTGCCCACAAGAGAGGAAGTGGAGGGGAGTTTAGAGGGAGAGACAGAGCAGCAGAGAGGGAGGAGAAGCAGGCAGAGCTCGCAGGGCTCAGGAGGCAAAAAGCAGGCTGCAAATGTATCTGGAGCGAGCCATCCACCATGCACGGTCACTTCTGGCGCTCCCAGGACACATGGCTCCACAGTGTGGGCTTTTTTTATCGTCTCAGCTGCTGACAATAGTGTTGCCATCTGCATCCTGTGCTGTCAACGCATAAGTCGCGGTAAGCCCAACTCTTACCTAAGAATGACCACCTTAAGAAGGCACCTGGCCTCCCATCACCGAGCCCAGTGGGAGCAACGCCATCAGAACCCTCAAAGCCACACTCCCAGAGCTCCATGTCCCGCCTCTTCTCCTCTCTCCTCCATTTATCCTCCACTCCACCTTCCACCGTGCCGTTGTCACGTTCATCTGGCAGAAGGCAGGCTTCCGTGGCCCTAATGTTCGAGCATAAAAAGGTGATGACGGGTTTTACGTGCACAGAAAAAAATAACTATGACACACACACTGGAGTCAAAGCAAATTCTCATTTATTACAGGAAGTACTTATAAAAAGCATAAAGGGCAAGGACTAGTACTGGGTGGCAATGTACTTAGACCCCCGGTACAAACACAAAATGGCATCACAGAGGGCTGTCAGAATGCAGTATTTCCAGGCCTTACTGTGAGAGATGCTGCATTCTGCTGTTGCAGGCGCTGGCAGAGGAATTTCCACCCACACCGAAACAGGTGCGGGTACCAATCCTACTGCTCCTGCAAAAATAGGGCGGTTTGAAGATGTGTTTGTCACTTCGGATATGAATCATTCTTGCAGCCAACCCATCCACAGCCACCCTCCGGATCTATCCTCAGGGAATGCCTAGACCGACAGGTGTCTGACTACATCGTGTTAACGGCTGATGTGGATGCTCTGAGAAGCGAGGAACCCCTGGACTACTGGGTGTGCAGGCTTGACCTGTGGCCAGAGCTGGCACAATTTGCCATGGAACTCATGACTTGCCCTTGTCCAGTGTCCTGTCCGAAAGGATGTTCAGCGCAGCAGGGAGGATTGTGACTGATAAGCGCACTCGCCTTGTGTGGACTACCTCACATTGAATGAGGCATGGATCTCAGAGGAATTCAACACCTGTGACGACCACGTGTAATCAAATTTCCTCATGCCAGCCCACACATATCTGCCACCACTCAGAACAAAGAATGGTCAGGTGAATGCCCAATTTTTGGGGCCTGTACTGGCCTACAGTAAATTTTTATCCAGTGGCCGCCTATTGTTCCTCCAGCCACATAATCACAAGTTATTTTCTGTCAGGGTGAATGCCTAATTTTTGGGGCCTGTACTCCCGTGGCCTAAAATAAAATTTTTGAGAGCATGGCCCCTGATTAAAATACATATTTTTTGTGGAAATTTATGCCAATGATCTCCCTCTGGTATGTCACTCTCCATGTTGTGGTACTATTTGTGCACTTCTAGTAAATATTTGGTGGCTCCAAATATGACCTGTAGGTTTTTAAGGTTTGCCTGCCATTAAAATCAATGGGGCCCGCCGCGAATGCAAGGTTTGCGAACATTTGATTGCGAACACCCGTTCGCGAACCATCCCAGCCAATGTTTGTCCATCACTATCCGCATTAGACAATATCTTGGATAAGACCTTAGACAGAAAAAATGGTTTCCTTCTGAATCCTGTTTTTTCCATCAAAGAAAAAAAAAATGTTTCCAAAACAGGTTCAAGCAGACGCAAAACAAAAAGGAGTCTTCAGGTAAATGGTAATCTTCTAGAGGCCGGGGTAGGGGTTTCTTATTCATTCCCAACTCCTCTTCCAAGAAATCCCAATGATGCCAGAAGTCCAGTAGGGAGCAGGCTTTCAGTGTTCAGCCAGGCTTGGGGTTGTATAGGAGCCTCTATCTGGGTCCTAAAACAAATAAGATCAGGTCACAAATTAGAGTTCCGTTCCCTGCCACCCTCAAGATTCCTTGCCAACAAGGTTTTTTCAGATCCCCTCAAACAGGAGGCCCTAGAGTCAGAGGTTTCTTCCCTATTAGAAAAACTGGTCATTTCAGAAGTTCCGATAACCCAGCGGGGTCAGGGGGTCTACTCTCCCCTATTTCTTATAAAAAGTGGGAAGTTCAGAACAATATTCAATCTGAAGAACCTAAATCACCTGGTCATTTACAAAAAATTTCAAAATGGAATCAATAAAATCTGCATTAAATCTCCTCTTTCAGGATTATTACATGGTAACAGTCGATCTGGCGGATGCCTAGTATCTTGTCCAATTCACAACGAGAGTCAATTAAATATCTCAGGTTCGCTGTCTAGATAAAGGGAAAGCTCTGTCATTTCCAATATCAGACTTTACCTCTCTACCAGAAAGTAGGGCGTCTACTTGCTGGTAGCCGCCGCATCCTCCTTTCAAAAAAACGCCCCCTCCTCCTGCTGATTGACAGGGCCAGCGAGTGTTCTCCTCCTCCGGCTGGCCCTGTCTGCAATTCCTCAGTGCGCCTGCACTTCCTCAGTGCGCCTGCGCTGATGACGTCTTCTCTTTCGGGTTACGTCATCGGCGCAGGTGCACTAAGGAAGTGCTGAGAAAGCGAGCGTCCTTCTCTCAGAGCGTCTGCGCCGAATGAGGTGCAGGCGCGGGATTTGAATTGCAAACAGGGCCAGCCGGAGGAGGTGAGCACTCGCTGGCCCTGTCAATCAGCAGGAGGAGGGGGCGTTTTTTTTAAAGGAGGATGCGGCGGCTACCAGCAAGTAGACGCCCTACTTGCTGTTAGAGAGGTAATTTACATATTATAAAAGTGCCGTTTTTAAACAAACTAGCCAACAGAAAAGGGTAAGAGCCCTATATATTGAAAAATCGCAGTATAAGGATTTTAGTTAGCCTAAAAAAAAATTATAGATTTTGGGGGGTGACAGAAGCCCTTTAAGAGCAGACTAGACTGGTAGAAAGTGTGCCAAATTTATGACAATGGCTCTTGCTGTATGATAGATTTGGTGAATCTTGCAAGACATATTAGACACTTTTCCTTATATCACTTCTTTGCTCACTTTAAGCCACTATTTTGGCATAGTTTTGGTGCATGCTAAATTTTGGCGCGTTCGGCTTAGTAAATCTCCCCTGCTGTATAGATGAGAGGAGTGCTTCTCACCCCCTCCTTCCACCCCTCTCACCAGTGACTGACTGCTCTGTATTGGCACAATCCTTAGAGTTTATGCTAAGCTGAAAGGCTATGTACACTTTTGGGGGCATTTTATATTATTATTGCATTGTACGCATTTTGAGTTAAAGGGTTTCTGTCACCAGAAATACCTGCCTGGTCCTGTCAATCAAGACTTGGAGGGAGGTGCCAGAGGTGGAAGAACGGAGCCTCTAGGAGCAGGAGCAACACCCTCCACTGCTCCTAGAGGCTAATTTGAATATTATAAAAGTTACATTTATGGAGTAACGGGGGAATAGATAAAACTAGGAATAGACTAGTTAGGTTCAGCTGACAGCACATCGCTAATGTCAGCCAGTTTAATTTAGGTATTTCTGGTGACAGAAACCCTTTAAAAATTATTTTTTCAATTGGTCTTTATGAAAAAAAATTGGAGCCCTTTTCTCTGCATAGCCTTGAGATTCTCTAGTACCCTGCTGTCTTTTTTTCTGATAAGAATGTGGCTTAGATAAGTGTTTATGACCTTTTAGTAATTTAGAGATTAGGGCTATTAGATGACCGTGAAAGTACGATTCACACAGCTAGACAGTTAATCCTTTGTGACATAATGGCTGAATATTTTTAATAAAGACCAATTGAAAAAAATAATTTTAGCCCAAAATGAGTAAATTCCAATCATAAAAAAATGCCCTCAATGGTGTACATACCATTTAAGCTAGGACCCTTTTACACAGGTTGCAGATACGGCTCTTTATTGGGAATGAATGTTCATATAAATACTCGTTCCTGAATTGGCTCATGTAGAGCTGCCACTAATCATCTCTCAAGGGATCGCATCTTTCAAACTGCGCCAAAAATAAATCTTTATTGGTGGCAGCATGTTGCCCCTTGGATAACAGGATTTTGCTACTGAAAAACAAGGAAAATGCATGTGGGTCAAGCATGTGGGTGAACCATCATAGTAATGTTACTGATCATTGCTGCATGTGTGAAAAAAGGCCCTTAGTTGACTAGGTGACCAAAGACAAAGGTGCTCTGCATAAGACTGTGCGTTACTGTGCAGACTTAGGAAAAGAGCACATGTTTGATTTTTAATCATGGTTTCATATAAATGTTTTTTCTTTCTTATAGAAAACCTTAATGGATTATAAAGAAATTGTTGTACAACATGTGTTCGACATTCAAAGCTTTATCGATGATTCCTTCAAAGAACTTGAACCATCTCATCTTATAACACTAACGGTTGCCTCCACACTGCTGACTGTATGGACGTACAACTTCATATTTAATCGGGAAAGTAAGCATTTATTTCCAATGTCGTTTTTTAAAAGAAAATCGTAGCAAAAATTTGAAAAAGAGAAAACATAACTTCTGTAGGTCTCTTGCTTAGGCTTATCCTAAATCATTATCTCTCCTGCACTAGTTCAAATGTATTTTAATTATCTTGTTTTTCACTCTATAAGATGCACCAAGGTTTTAGAAGAGGAAAATTAGAAAAAAAATATTTTTCATCAGCCCTCAGATCAAGGGAAATCAATTTCAACAGCTCACAATCCTTGTTCATGCTGCACGGGAAGGGTCGATCCCCACGTCAAAGTCCAACAGATAATCCCAGCAGACATTCTTATTTTTTAATTCGTTATATTATTTATTTCATCAACAAAACAAAATTACAGGATGCGTTTCGGCCCGTCCAGCCTTTCTCAACTGCATGGTGTCAAATGACTCCAGATAGCATTTTATAGGTATAAATCACCTGTTCATGACATCATTAGTTAATCAAACAGACAGGAAATTTTGCAGTGAATATGGCCGAATACAGGATGAAATAATTTTGACTAGTTCTCTGTGTCATTTCCTGTCTGTTTTATTAATTGATGATGTCATGAACAGGTGATTTGTACCTATAAAATGCTATCTGGAGTCATTTGACACCATGCAGTTGAGAAAGGCTTGATGGGCCGAAACACGTCCTGTAATTTTGTATTTTTTATGAAATAAAGAATATAACGAATTGAATAAGAACATCTGTTGGGATTATCTACCAGCCCTCAGATGAGACATTATTCCCACCTGTCCCCCCAATTTTCATCAGATCCCCAATCTGTATCAGACCACCAATCTACATCAGACCTCAGTTGAGACCCCCCCCAGTCTGTATCTGACCTCATATTCAACCCTCAAACTTTATCAGACCTCAGATCAGACTCCCAATCTTCATTAGACCTCAGTTCAGGAACCAATCTGTATCAGACCTCAGATCAGACTCCCAAATCAGACCCCCAATCTTTATTAAACCTCAGATCAGGCCCCAATCTGTATCGGACCTCAGATCAGATCCCCATTCCTCATCAGACCTCAGATCAAACATAAGATAAATAAAGGAATTTGCCTCCCCTCCTCCGGACCGCACACTCTTCCTGCACTCTCTGTTCTTTAGTCTTCTTCCGGTCATGTGCTGCACTGTGACCTGATGACACACAGTGTCATGTTACAGTGCATGCCTATGTGCACTATGTCTTGATGTTCTATGCAATTAGAAAGCAATGCAGCGCGGGCCTCGGAAGAAGACCAGGGAATGGCGAGTAGTATCAGCGCTAGCAGAGCTACACTCGCTGCTTTATCGATCTCCTGCACACTAACGAGTGCTTCCATAATGGAAGTGCTCATTAGTATTTGCTTCAAAAGACACACTTTTGTAGAAAAAAAATAATGTTATTTTCTAAAACGAAAAATACAGTACTATAGTAAATACAGTCTCATTATATGATATAAGTAATAAAATCACAATACAGAACAATCCAGTACACCCAAAGTGAATTTCCAGGGGAAATGCTATTATATGTCATATTTGGATGCAGCTTCAGGATAGGAAGTTCAATCTCCACTGGCAAGAAGGTTTCTTTGAACCACATGTATTATGTCTTCGTACAAGCTCCAAGTATTATGGAGTTTTGGGGTGTCATGTCTAGAGGACCTGTACCTTTTGTATGCTTCTAGATTTATATGAAGGCGTATAGAGTTTTGATCCAGTGCTGAATTATGGACATATACAGTTGCAAGAAAAAGTATGTGAACCCTTTGGAATGATATGGGTTTCTGCACAAATTTGTCATAAAATGTGATCTGATCTTCATTTAAGTCACAACAATAGACAATCACAGTCTGCTTAAACTAATAAACATACAAAGAATTAAATGTTACCATGTTTTTATTGAACACACCATATAAACATTCACAGTGCAGGTGGAAAAAGTACATGAATCCTTGGATTTAATAAGTGGTTGAACCTCCTTTGGCAGCAATAACTTCAACTAAATGTTTCCTGTAGTTGCAGATCAGACGTGCACAACGGTCAGGAGTAATTCTTGACCATTCTTTACAGAACTGTTTCAGTTCAGCAATATTCTTGGGATGTCTGGTGTGAATAGTTTTCTTGAGGTCATGCCACAGCATCTCAATCGGGTTGAGGTCAGGACTCTTGCTGGGCCACTCCAGAAGGCATATTTCTTCTGTTTAAGCCATTCTGTTGTTGATTTACTTCTATGCTTTGGGTTGTTGTCCTGTTGCAACACCTATCTTCTGTTGAGCTTCAGCTGGGGGACAGATGGCCTTACGTTCTCCTGCAAAATGTCTTGATAAACTTGGGAATTCATTTTTCCTTCGATGATAGCAATCCGTCCAGGCCCTGACGCAGCAAAGCAGCCCCAAACCATGATGCCCGCCCCACCACCATACTTCACAGTTGGGATGAGGTTTTTTATGTTGGTGTGCTGCGCCTCTTTTTCTCCACACATAGTGTTGTGTGTTTCTTCCAAACAACTCAACTTTGGTTTCATCTGTCCACAGAATATTTTGCCAGTATTGCTGTGGAACATCCAGGTGCTCTTGTGCAAACTGTAAATGTGCAGCAATGTTTTCTTTTGGACAGCAGTGGCTTCCTTTGTGGTATCCTCCCATGAAATCCATTCTTGTTTAGTGTTTTATGTATCGTAGATTTGCTAACAGGGAGTCAGCATATGCCAGAGACTTTTGTAAGTCTTTAGCTGACACTCTAGGATTCTTATTCACCTCATTGAGCAGTCTGCGCTGTGCTCTTGAAGTCATCTTTACAGGACGGCCACTCCTAGGGAGAGTGCTGAACTTTCTCCATTTATAGACAATTTGTCTTACTGTGGACTAATGAACAGCAAGGCTTTTGGAGATACTTTTATAACCCTTTCCAGCTTTATGCTGTCATGGATGATGTTGCAGATAGCTGGAACTTATGAATAAATGTCCGACTGGCTTGATCCTAAACTAAGGAGCATATAGGTGAGCCCTATAAAACCCTAAGAGATCTCCCTGACTGCTATGCCCATGCAAGGGTCTTAATGTTAGACGATTGCATGCCCACATACCTAAGGCTGTGTGACACCTGAAAACCCTATAATAGTGAGGGGACATGACCACCGGCTCCCTGCTCTTAATACGGACGGAGTCAGGGTCACCTAGAATCAAGCCAGCAAGGAAACACAATACATGAAAAGACTTATCTGAGTAAACAGCAGCAGCAGCCTCCAGCAGTGAACACTTCATCCAGGAAGTAGTATAAACCACAAAGTGAGGCAGTATGGGAGGGAATATAAAGGGAGACGATTAGTCTAAATAGGTGACACCTGGGGGAAGGAAAGGAAACCAAAACAAAAACGTCATGCAAGAGGTAGAGAAGGACGTCTGCCAGATCTTCTCACAGAACTGGCGGTGACATATGCACGTCAACAATTCTTAATCTTAGGTCTTCTGAGAGCTCTTTTGTGCGAGGCATCATTTACATCAGGCAATACTCCTTGCGAAAAGCAAACCCAGAACTGGTGTGTGTTTTTTATAGGGCAGGGCAGCTATAACAAACACCTCCAATCTCATGTCATTGATTGGACTCCAGTTGGCTGACACCTCACTCCAATTAGCTCTTGGAGATGTCATTAGTCTAGGGGTTCACATACTTTTTCCACCTGCACTGTGAATGTTTACATGGTATGTTCAATAAAAACATGGTAACATTTAATTCTTTGTGTGTTATTAGTTTAAGCAGACTGTGATTGTCTATTGTTGTGACTTAGATGAAGATCAGATCACATTTTATGACCAACTTGAGCAGAAATCCATATCATTCCAAATGGTTCACATACTTTTTCTTGCAACTGTAAATAAATAGATGTTCAAGAATTGTTTTATTACACAGGGAATGCATGGAGCTAATAAAATAGGCATGTCAGGAGTGGTGAAAGGTCCTCTTTAAGTCTCGGAAAACCCTTTTAAAGATGTATTTTTTAAATATTGATATATAGGTCATTCATATAAATGTCAATGTTCCAAACACCCTGAAACAGCTGATCGGTGGGGCTGTAGAGTAGCTACTGCTCTGGAACTACGTATCTCCATCCATTGTTTAGTGGATGGAGCTGGTAACTGCTGTTGAAGAGAATGGGAGCAGCACTGCAGTTATGGACAGAGCTGTCTAGCATTGGAGCTACTCTGAAACAGCTGATTGGCAGGGATGTGGGGTTATGAACCCCCACTGATCTGATATTGGTGGCCTATCCTGAAACTTAGCCTTCAGTATTAACCCGCACCTATAAGACAATGGGGGCATATCCTAGCGATATGCCCCCACTGTCCATTATGAGACAACCCCTTTAAAGTAAATAAGATGTGGATTGGAAATGACTAGAGTTGAGCGAACACCTGGATGTTTGGGTTCGAGAAGTTCGGCCGAACTTCCCGGAAATGTTCGGGTTCGGGATCCGAACCCGACCCGAACTTTGTCCCGAACCCGAACCCCATTGAAGTCAATGGGGACCCGAACTTTTCGGAACTAAAAGGGCTAGAGGGCTGCAAAAGGCAGCAAAATGTAGTTAAATCCCCTGCAAACAAATGTGGATAGGGAAATGAATAAAATAAAAAAATAAAAAAATTAACCAATATCAATTGGAGAGAGGTCCCATAGCAGAGAATCTGGCTTCATGTCACCCACCACTGGAACAGGCCACTGTCAGATATTTAAACCCCGGCACCCAGACAGAGAAGAGAGGTCCAATAACAGAGATTCAGGCTTCATGTCAGCAGAGAATTAGTCTTCATGTCATAGCAGAGAATCAGGCTTCACGTCAGCCAACACTGGAACAGTCCATTGTCATATATTTAGGCCCCGGCACCCAGACAGAGGAGAGAGGTCCCATAGCAGAGATTCAGGCTTCATGTCATAGCAGAGAATCATGATTCACGTCACCCAACACTGGAACAGTCCATTGTCAGATATTTAGGCCCCGGCACCCAGACAGAGGAGAGAGGTCCCATAACAGAGATTCAGGCCTTATGTCAGCAGAGAATCAGTCTTCATGTCATAGCAGAGAATCAGGCTTCACGTCACCCAACACTGGAACAGTCCATTGTCATATATTTAGGCCCCGGCACCCAGACAGAGGAGAGAGGTCCCATAGCAGAGATTCAGGCTTCATGTCATAGCAGAGAATCATTCTTCACGTCACCCAACACTGGAACAGTCCATTGTCAGATATTTAGGCCCCGGCACCCAGACAGAGGAGAGAGGTCCCATAACAGTGATTCAGGCTTCATGTCAGCAGAGACTCAGTCTTCATGTCATAGCAGAGAATCAGGCTTCACGTCAGCCAACACTGGAACAGTCTATTGTCATATATTTAGGCCCCGGCACCCAGACAGAGGAGAGAGGTCCAATAGCAGAGATTCAGGCTTCATGTCATAGCAGAGAATCATGCTTCACGTCACCCAACACTGGAACAGGCCACTGTCAGATATTTTTAGGCCCCGGCACCCAGACAGAGGAGAGGTTCATTCAACTTTGGGTTGCCCCGCAATATAATGGTAAAATAAAAATAGAATTGAATGAGGAAGTGTCCTGGAGTACAATAATATATGGTTAAGGGGAGGTAGTTAATGTCTAATCTGCACAAGGGATGGACAGGTCCTGTGGGATCCATGCCTGGTTCATTTTTATGAACGTCAGCTTGTCCACATTGGCTGTAGACAGGCGGCTGCGTTTGTCTGTAATGAGGCCCCCTGCCAGGGTGAATACATGTTCAGACAAAACGCTGGCCGCCGTGCAGGCCAGCACCTCCAAGGCATAAAAGGCTAGCTCTGGCCACGTGGACAATTTGGAGACCCAGAAGTTGAATGGGGCTGAACCATCAGTCAGTACGTGGAGGGGTGTGCACACGTACTGTTCCACCATGTTAGTGAAATGTTGCCTCCTGCTAACACGTTCCGTATCAGGTGGTGGTGCAGTTAGCTGTGGCGTGTTGACAAAACTTTTCCACATCTCTGCCATGCTAACCCTGCCCTCAGAGGAGCTGGCCGTGACACAGCTGTGTTGGCGACCTCTTGGGCTTCCACTTGTTCCCCTGTGACATTTGGGAATGCTCTCAGTAGCGCATCTACCAATGTGCGCTTGTACTTGCGCATCTTCCTATCACGCTCCAGTGCAGGAAGTAAGGTGGGCACATTGTCTTTGTACCGGGGATCCAGCAGGGTGGCAACCCAGTAGTCCGCACATGTTAAAATGTGGGCAACTCTGCTGTCGTTGCGCAGGCACTGCAGCATGTAGTCACTCATGTGTGCCAGGCTGCCCAGAGGTAAGGACAAGCTGTCCTCTGTGGGAGGCGTATCATCATCGTCCTGCGTTTCCCCCCAGCCACGCACCAGTGATGGGCCCGAGCTGCGTTGGGTGCCACCCCGCTGTGAACATGCTTCATCCTCATCCTCCTCTACCTCCTCCTCATCCTCGTCCTCCTCTTCCTCCAGTAGTGGGCCCTGGCTGGCCACATTTGTACCTGGCCTCTGCTGTTGCAATAAAACTCCCTCTGAGTCACTTCTAAGAGACTGGCCTGAAAGTGCTAAAAATGACCCCTCTTCCTCCTCCTCCTCCTCCTCCTCCTGGGCCACCTCTTCTTCCATCATCGCCCTAAGTGTTTTCTCAAGGAGACATAGAAGTGGTATTGTAACGCTGATAACGGCGTCATCGCCACTGGCCATGTTGGTGGAGTACTCAAAACAGCGCAACAGGGCACATAGGTCTCGCATGGAGGCCCAGTCATTGGTGGGGAAGTGGTGCTGTTCCGCAGTGCGACTGACCCGTGCATGCTGCAGCTGAAACTCCACTATGGCCTGCTGCTGCTCGCACAGTCTGTCCAGCATGTGCAAGGTGGAGTTCCACCTGGTAGGTACGTTGCATATGAGGCGGTGAGCGGGAAGGCCGAAGTTACGCTGTAGCGCAGACAGGCGAGCAGCGGCAGGATGTGAACGCCGGAAGCGCGAACAGACGGCCCGCACTTTATGCAGCAGCTCTGACATGTCGGGGTAGTTGTGAATGAACTTCTGCACCACCAAATTCAGCACATGCGCCAGGCAAGGGATGTGCGTCAAACCGGCTAGTCCCAGAGCTGCAACGAGATTTCGCCCATTATCGCACACCACCAGGCCGGGCTTGAGGCTCACGGGCAGCAACCACTCGTCGGTCTGTTGTTCTATACCCCGCCACAACTCTTGTGCGGTGTGGGGCCTGTCCCCCAAACATATGAGTTTCAGAATGGCCTGCTGACATTTACCCCGGGCTGTGCTGAAGTTGGTGGTGAAGGTGTGTGGCTGACTGGATGAGCAGGTGGAAGAAGAGGAGGAGGAAGCCGAGTAGGAGGAGGAGGCAACAGGAGGCAAAGAATGTTGCCCTGCGATCCTTGGCGGCGGAAGGACGTGCGCCAAACAGCTCTCCGCCTGGGGCCCAGTCGCCACTACATTTACCCAGTGTGCAGTTAGGGAAATATAGCGTCCCTGGCGTGCTTACTGGTCCACGTATCTGTGGTTAGGTGGACCTTGCCACAAATGGCGTTGCGCAGTGCACACTTGATTTTATCGGATACTTGGTTGTGAAGGGAAGGCACGGCTCTCTTGGAGAAGTAGTGGTGACTGGGAACAACATACTGTGGGACAGCAAGCGACATGATCTGTTTGAAGCTGTCTGTGTCCACCAGCCTGAATAACAGCATTTCATAGGCCAGTAGTTTAGAAATGCTGGCATTCAGGGCCAGGGATCGAGGGTGGCTAGGTGGGAATTTACGCTTTCTCTCAAATGTTTGTGAGATGGAGAGCTGAACTCTGCCGTGTGACATGGTTGAGCTGCTTGGTGACGGAGGTGGTGGTGTTGGTGGTACATCCCCTGTTTGCTGGGCGGCAGGTGCCAACGTTACTCCAGAGGCGGAGGAAGAGGCCGAGGCGGCAGCAGCAGAAGAGGTAGCAGGGGGAGCCTGAGTGACTTCCTTGTTTTTAAGGTGTTTACTCCACTGCAGTTCATGCTTTGCATGCAGGTGCCTGGTCATGCAGGTTGTGCTAAGGTTCAGAACGTTAATGCCTCGCTTCAGCGTGCAAACCACTTGGGTCTTGTCGTCAGCACATTGTTTGAAGAAGTGCCATGCCAGGGAACTCCTTGAAGCTGCCTTTGGGGTGCTCGGTCCCAGATGAGGGCGGTCAGTAGCAAGCGGAGTCTCTTGGCAGCGGGTGTTCTGCTTTTGCCCACTGCTCCCTCTTTTGCTACACTGTTGGCTCGGTCTCACCATTGCCTCTTCCTCCGAACTGTGAAAGTCAGTGGCACGACTTTCATTCCATGTGGGGTCTAGGACCGCATCGTCCCCTGCATCGTCTTCATCCCTACCCTCCTGTTCAGTCTGCACACTGCAGAAAGACGCAGCCGTTGGCACCTGTGTTTCGTCATCATCAGAGACGTGCTGAGGTGGTATTCCCATGTCCTCATCATCAGGAAACATAAGTGGTTGTGCTGTCAGTGCATTCTATGTCTTCCACCGCTGGGGAAGGGCTAGGTGGATGCCCTTGGGAAACCCTGCCAGCAGAGTCTTCAAACAGCATAAGAGACTGCTGCATAACTTGAGGCTCAGACAGTTTCCCTGATATGCATGGGGGTGATGTGACAGACTGATAGGCTTGGTTTTCAGGCGCCATCTGTGCGCTTTCTGCAGAAGACTGGGTGGGAGATAATGTGACGTGCTGGATCCACTGTCAGCCACCCAATTGACTAATGCCTGTACCTGCTCAGGCCTTACCATCCTTAGAATGGCATTGGGCCCCACCAAATATCGCTGTAAATTATGGCGGCTACTGGGACCTGAGGTAGTTGGTTCACTACGACATGTGGCTGTGGCAGAACGGCCACATCCTCTCCTAGCACCAGAGGGTCCACTAACACCACCACTGACCATGTCCACGTCCGCGTCCCTTACTAGATGTTTTCCTCATTGTTACTGTTCTAAGAAAAAAAATATTTGGCCCAATGTATTGAATTCAAATTCAGGCCTTTTTTTACAGACACCTAACACTATCTGGCTATCTATTTAGGTACCGTATTACACTAATACAGGCACAGCAGTAACGAACAGATTTAGCTGAATATAAATTGTAGGCCTAGCATTTAGGCCCTGGGTAACAGGTATACGTTTACGGACAGAATTAGACTTGGAAATGCACGGTAGCGTGTGTGTGAAGTTATTGAGAATGACCCTATCCTCACCTTCAATCTAATATACCCTTTTATGGATAGATTTAAAGTAGGCCTGATACAGCAGAAACCACTGATTTAGGGAATTGCTAAGTTGGGAATTGTATTTCAACCCAGAACAAAAACTGTGCTTTGGCGGACACTAAATGAATTGACCAGCCTCAGCAATAAACACAGATTCAGCTGAATATAAATTTGAGGCCTATTATTTAGGCGCTGGGTGACTGGTATACGTTTACGGACAGAATTAGACTTGGAAATGCACGGTAGCGTGTGAAGTTATTGAGAATGACCCTATCCGCACCTTCAATCTAATATACCCTTTTATGGATATATTTAAAGTAGGCCTGCTACAGCAGAAACCACTGATTTAGGGAATTGCTAAGTTGGGAATTGTATTTCAACCCAGAACAAAAACTGTGCTTTGGCGGACACTAGATGAATTGACCAGCCTCAGCAATAAACACAGATTTAGCTGAATATAAATTTAAGGCCTATTATTTAGGCGCTGGGTGACAGGTATAGGTTTACGGACAGAATTAGACTTGGAAATGCACGGTAGCGTGTGTGTGAAGTTATTGAGAATGACCCTATCCGCACCTTCAATCTAATATACCCTTTTATGGATAGATTTAAAGTAGGCCTGATACAGCAGAAACCACTGATTTAGGGAATTGCTAAGTTGGGAATTGTATTTCAACCCAGAACAAAAACCGTGCTTTGGCGGACACTAAAGGAATTGACCAGCCTCAGCAATAAACACAGATTTAGCTGAATATAAATTTGAGGCCTATTATTTAGGTGCTGGGTGACAGGTATACGTTTACGGACAGAATTAGACTTGGAAATGCACGGTAGCGTGTGTGTGAAGTTATTGAGAATGACCCTATCCGCACCTTCAATCTAATATACCCTTTTATGGATAGATTTAAAGTAGGCCTGATACAGCAGAAACCACTGATTTAGGGAATTGCTAAGTTGGGAATTGTATTTCAACCCAGAACAAAAACCGTGCTTTGGCGGACACTAAAGGAATTGACCAGCCTCAGCAATAAACACAGATTTAGCTGAATATAAATTTGAGGCCTATTATTTAGGTGCTGGGTGACAGGTATACGTTTACGGACAGAATTAGACTTGGAAATGCACGGTAGCGTGTGTGTGAAGTTATTGAGAATGACCCTATCCGCACCTTCAATCTAATGTACCCTTTTATGGATAGATTTAAAGTAGGCCTGATACAGCAGAAACCACTGATTTAGGGAATTGCTAAGTTGGGAATTGTATTTCAACCCAGAACAAAAACTGTGCTTTGGCGGACACTAAATGAATTGACCAGCCTCAGCAATAAACACAGATTTAGCTGAATATAAATTTGAGACCTATTATTTAGGCGCTGGGTGACAGGTATACGTTTACGGACAGAATTAGACTTGGAAATGCACAGTAGCGTGTGTGTGAAGTTATTGAGAATGACTATATCCGCACCTTGAATCTAATATACCCTTTTATGGATAGATTTAAAGTAGGCCTGATACAGCAGAAACCACTGATTTAGGGAATTGCTAAGTTGGGAATTGTATTTCAACCCAGAACAAAAACTGTGCTTTGGCGGACACTAAATGAATTGACCAGCCTCAGCAATAAACACAGATTTAGCTGAATATAAATTTGAGGCCTATTATTTAGGCGCTGGTTGACAGGTATACGTTTACGGACAGAATTAGACTTGGAAATGCACGGTAGCGTGTGAAGTTATTTAGGATGACACTATCCGCACTTTCAATCTAATATACCCTTTTATGGATAGATTAAAAGGGACATTGACAGGCCCAAAAAGCATATTTAGGTATATATATGACAGTACAGGTCATATAAAGTGTATTAGAATCATCTAAGTATCCCCCCTGTCCACCTTATAAATACAGTAAAAAGAAGTTTTATAACCTGCTTTCATCGTGTTCAATCTGCCCAAGGGGCGGTGTTTTATCTCAACTTGCGCCCAGCCAGCCTCGCCACAACTGCCGTTTGAAGCGCCGCCCAGCTAATCAATATTCACTTCGCTGGGCGGCTACTCTGAAGCGCTGCTGTGCCCGGCGCATGCGCATTAAGCAGAGGCTGCATCGGCCTCTAGGAATCAGACTGTGCGCAGGCGCGATGCGATCCCGGCCAGTGAGGGTGCCGGGCGCATGCGCTGAAGATGGCCGGGGACTTTAGTAGCCGCCCAGCAAAGTGAATATTGATTAGCTGGGCGGCGCTTCAAACGGCAGTTGTGGCGAGGCTGGCTGGGCGCAAGTTGAGATGAAACACTGCCCCTTGGGCAGATTGAACACGATGAAGCAGGTTATAAAACTTCTTTTTACTGTATTTATAATGTGGACAGGGGGGATACTTAGATGATTCTAATACACTTTATATGACCTGTACTGTTATATATATACCTAAATATGCTTTTTGGGCCTGTCAGTGTCCCTTTAAACTTGGCCTGATACAGCAGAAACCACAGATTTTGGGGAATTGCTAAGTTGGGAATTGTATTTCAACCCAGAACAAAAATATATCCTTTGCCAGACAGAAGACAGTATTACAATTGGCTGGCCACAGCTGAAACACCAGATTTAGGGTACTGCTATTTTGGCAATTGTATTTCACCCCTCAATAAAATAGCAAGCACAGCCAAGCCCCTCATGTAGGATATAGCAAAAAAATAACCACACTATTGATGGTTAAATGGACTTGGTGGCAGCTTGTGCTGGCGCACCACAAGACACAAAATGGCCACCGATCACCCCAGAAAAAAGTGACTGAAAAACACTCTGGGCAGCCTAAAAACAGTGAGCAATTAAATAGCAGCAGTTCAATGATCCACAGCTGTTAATCACTGCCTAATCTCGCCCTAACAGTCGCAGCTGCAACCTCTCCCTACACTGATCAGAGCAGAGTGACGTGCGGTGCTATGTGACTCCTTCAATCTAATGTACCCTTTTATGGATAGATTTAAAGTAGGCCTATGTGCTTAAATAGAGGCTGGGTCACATGCTGCACTTGGCCAATAGTAGGCATGGCTGTGATGGCCTCTTGGGGCAAGTAGTATGACGCTTGTTGATTGGCTGCTTTGCAGCCTTTTAAAAAGCACCAAGAAAGCGACGAACACCGAACCCGAACCCGGACTTTTACGAAAATGTTCGGGTTCGGGTCTCTGTCACGGACACCCCAAAATTCGGTACGAACCCGAACTATACAGTTCGGGTTCGCTCATCCCTGGAAATGACACATTGAATGATACATTTTACAGCAGGTACTAACGGGCCTTAGCCTAGGCCACCACCTATTTACAGTGGCCTACCTTTTTACAGTGGCCTAGTCTAAAAGCTGCACAGGTGTCTCCTGTAGAGCGATAAGCAGGAGCTCAGCTCTTCTGTTCTCATGGCCCAGATCAGAAGCCCCGATCTGGGCCATTTAAAACCTTAGATGCCGCAGTCAATATCGACATCAAAGTGGTTTAGGGGGAGGGCAGTGCTGATGTTCGAGTATGGCAGCTGGGGGCCTAATGAAGGCCCCCCAGCCTGACCTCAGTGATTGCATATAAGGGCTGTAAATCTGTTAGTGCCAGTATTATACACTTTACTGTGTGCATTATAGAAGCACATAGAAAATCACATGTCAAAGTCCCTTTGTGGGACTAATAAACTATAAAAATAAAAGTTAAATTAAACTACAAGCCCTAACACAGCCCAGTGGAACGAAAAATAAAGTTTTGAGATGCATCAATGCAAAAATATATATTTTTTAAGGGGAACCTTTCACATAGAAAATGCATATTAAACCGCCAACAGTATCTTATTGCAGCCTGTAGCATGATTATAAAGGTGTCTGTGTCTTTTCTGTACAATGTGCCAAAAGTCAGAAAAAAGACTTTTATTCAACTGGCCACGCTATGTAAACAATGGTCTTGAAGTCAAGTGGGCAGCGGTCTTTCTCACCTGAAGTCAAGCGTGCCCCGTCCCCTTGCCCGCCCCTTAGTATTTGATTGATAGGATATCCAATTTCTTTACTGCTGGGGGCTTGAGTGTAGTCTCGCGCATACGCAGGCCCTCATGTACGAGTGCCTTATCATTGAGTCTACCTCACAGCGGAGTGGAACAGTGCGCAGGCGCCGGCACTGCAGGGACACAGCGCACGCACAAGACTATGTTTGAGCGTCCAGTGGTGAAGGAATTGGAATTCCTATCAATTAAACGCTAAGGGGCCAGAAAGGGGGCGGAGCATGCTTGACTTCAGGTGAGAGAGCTGATTCCCCCTTGACTTCAAGACTATCGTTTACATAGCGTGGCCAGTTGAATAAAAGTATTTTTTCAGACATTTGGCGCATTATACAGAAAAGACACATACACCTTTATAATCATGCTACAGGCTGCAATAAGGTACTGCTGGCGGTTTAATATGCATTTTCTAGGTGACAGATTCCCTTTAAAGGGGGGTGGGGAGTTTATTGTGCAAAAATGAACACCGCAAAAATGATACTGTATAAACTCAGTGGCAGTATTGCTGCTTTTAGCCACCCCACCCCCACCCCAGAAAGAATTAATAAAGTTCATCGGTAAGTTATGTGTACCCCAAAATGGCTCCATTAAAAGCTACAACTTGTCCTGCCCCCCAAAAAAATATATGGAAAATTAAAAACTAAAAAGTTATAGCTCTTAGGATGCAACAATAAAAAAAAGTCACTTGGTCACTGAGGCCCAAAACTGGCTGATCACTAAGGGGTTAAAAAGGTTTTCCAGGATTGGAAAAGCAGGGCTGCTTTTCTTCCTGAAACAGAGGCACCCCTGTCCATGGCTTGTGCGTGGTCTTGAGGCTGCACTCCATAGAAATGAATAGAAGTGAGCAGCAATTCTGCGGATGGTATTTCTGCTAGCAGGCTTTCCCAGGGCCATCCACCTAGCCCTGCCCCAGAAGTGGAAGAAATTGAGTGCACCGATGCCCAACCACTTATGTTTTAAGATGAGTACATGGGACGACCACCGCAGCACGTCTCGGATGATGCCAAAACACAGGTGCCAGGGCGGTGGTCGCACAGAGCCACCAGCACAGCAGAAGAGGGAGCAGGGTGCAAAAATGGTGCGGCCGTTCTCTAGACAGTATGCCGGCTCATGCCCACCGCAGCAAGGGACCGAGCACACCAAAGTCAGCTCCAAGGAGTTCCCTGGTGTGGCAGTTCTTCAGACAATGTGCTGACGACAAGACACGAGTGGACAACAGACCGATGAGTTGTTGGTGCCAGTGAGCCTCAAGCCCGGCCTGGTGGTGTGCGATAATGGGCAAAATCTCGTAGCAGCTCTGGGACTAGCCAGTTTGACGCACATCCCTTGCCTGGCGCATGTGCTGAATTTGGTGGTGCAGAGGTTCCTTAAAAATTATCCCAATATGTCAGAGCTGCTGCAGAAAGTGCAGGCCGTCTGTGCGCGCTTTCGGTGTTCTCACCCTGCTGCTGCTCGCCTGTCAGCGGTGCAGTGTAACTTCGGCCTTCCCTCTCACCGCCTCATATGCAACGTGCCCACAAGGTGGAACTCCACCTTGCACATGCTGGCCAGACTGTGCGAGCAGCAGCATTCGATAGAGGAGTTTCAGATGCAGCACGCACGGGTGAGTCACTCTACAGAACAGCACCACTTCACCACCAATGACTGGGCTTCCATGCGAGACCTGTGTTCCTTGTTGCGCTGTTTCTAGTACTCCACCAACATGGCCAGTGCCGATAACACCGTTCTCAGCGTTACTAGGCCTCCTTGAAAAAACTCTTCTGGCGATGATGGAAGAGGATGTGGCACAGGAGGAGGGATCATTTGATAGGGTTTCCGGCCAGTCATTCACAAGTGGCTCCGAGGGTGGTTTCCTGCACCCACAAACGCCAGGTACACAATTGTCCAGCCAGGGCACAGTTCTGGAGGATGAGGAGGTGGAGCAAGGGACCGAGCACACCAAAGCCAGCTCCAAGGAGTTCCCTGGTGTGGCAGTTCTTCAGACAATGTGCTGACGACAAGACACGAGTGGACAACAGACCGATGAGTTGTTGATGCCAGTGAGCCTCAAGCCCGGCCTGGTGGTGTGCGATAATGAGCAAAATCTTGTAGCAACTCTGGGACTAGACAGTAGAGTCGCTCTACAGAACAGCACCACTTCACCACCAATGACTGGGCCTCCATGCGAGACCTGTGTTCCTTGTTGCGCTGTTTCTAGTACTCCACCAACATGGTGTGTCCCTCCCCTGTTCCTCTGATAGGCTGCCGGCACTAGGCCGGCGCAGGCGGCATGATGACGTCATTGCGCCGCCTGAGCCGTACAGCGCTGGACACAGGCCGGAAGAGGCCTGCATCTGACATGGAGGTAAGTATAATTTATTTTTTATTTTTTTGTGTGTTTTTTGTGTACAATACTGGCAGCTACTGATATGAGGGGGGGGGGGGCTCTGGCTACTGACACATGATGGGGGGGGCCTCTGGCTACTGGCATATGATGGGGGGGCTCTGGCTACTGGCACATTATAGGGGGGCTCTGGCTACTGGCACATGATGGGGGGGCGCTTTGGCTACTGACACATTATAGGGGGGGCTCTGGCTACTGGCACATTATAGGGGGGGCTCTGGCTACTGGCACATGATAGGAGGGGCCTATGGCTACTGGCACATTATAGGGGAGGCTCTGGCTACTGGCACATTATAGGGGGGCTCTGGCTACTGGCACATTATAGGGGGGCTCTGGCTACTGGCACATGATAGGGGGGCTCTGGCTACTGGCACATGATAGGGGGGTCTATGGCTACTGGAACATGATAGGGGGCCTATGGCTACTGGCACATGCTAATAGGGGGGCCTATGGCTGCTGGCACATGATAGGGGGATCTATGGCTACTGGCACATTATGGGGGACTCTGGCTACTGGCACATGATGGGGAGGCTCTGGCTACTGGCACATGATGGGGGGCTTCTGGCTACTGGCACATGATATGGGGGGCTCTTGTTACTGGCACAAGATGATGGGGGGCTCTTATTACTGGCACATGATTGGGGGGCATCTATGAGGGCACATTTTACTGGCACAATATTGGGGGACATCTATGGGGGCACTTCTTACTGGCACATTATTGGTGGGCACTATAGGGGCATCTACTGAGGCCACAAAGAAGGGGTATTTTATATGGGGGGCTCTGTACAGTAGCATTTTATACTGTGACACATTATGGTCGGTACTATGAGGAAGGGGGAGAGGAGTGCTATGGGGTCATCTACGGGGGCACTAAGAAGGGTTATTTGGGGGCATCTACTGGGGCACTTTATACTGGTACATTATGGGGGGCACTAGGAGGGAGGGGGAGAGGAGCACTATGGGGGCATTTACTGGGGGCACTATATAGGGGTATTTTATACTGGCACATTATGGGGGCTCTATGGGGATATTAGCTCAACTGGGGGCATTACAAGGGGGTATTTTTTGCACATTATAAGGAGAATTATTTCTACTGGGGGAGAATTATGGTGGGCTGTATTACTCCCCCATGCTATGACCCCCCCTAGTAGCAGCACCAGCCTCTCCCTGCTCTGCTATCCCTCTGCCCCTTCTCCAAATCCTTATTATGAAATCTTTCTCATTAGGATAAAACACATCAGCTCCGCCGAGCCCCCGTCCAAAATGTTCAAGTGGCGGCCGAGATTCCCAAGATGCCAAGCCAAGTAACAGTAAGTTTTCATGTGAAATATGTTCACATATAGCATACACTGTGCCACACAATATACAGTGTGAACCTTTACAAATTAAATCTCCAGAGTCAATACGGGACGTTAAAGTCAGCAAGTGTCGGGGTGTGATATACCACTGCTATACCTAGTAGACAGGTAAAAACATTTCACTAATTTGTCTGTTACATTTTCTGGTGAAATTCCCCAATTTTTGGGTGAGATATAACACTGCTATACCTAGTAGACAGGTAAAACTATTTCACTAATTTGTCTGTTACATATTCGGGTGAAATTCACCAATTTTTGGGTGTGATATACCCCTGCTTTACCTCGTAGACAGGTAAACAAATTTCACTAATTTGTCTGTTACATTCTCGGGTGAAATTCACCAATTTTTGGCTGTGATATACCCCTGTTATACCTAGTAGACAGGTAAAAACATTTCACTAATTTGTCTGTTACATTCTTGGATGACATTTGACCATTTTTGCCGTGATTAAACCCCTGCTCTGCATAGGTGATAGGGACATAAATTTAAAAAAATTGTCTGTTACATTGTCAGGTGACATTTTACCAATTTTGCCGTATACAAACCCCTGCTCTGCATAGGTGACAGGGAATTAAATTTAAAAAATTCTTCTTTAATTGACGCACGCCCCCTCCTTTCATTCAATGGTTAAACTTTAACAACTTGTCCCACATTTGCGCTTCAATAATTTGTCCCACTTTTCCGCTTGATCATATTAAATTTCAAACAATTAACCTCCCTTGGATGTGGTCTTCCTTTCTCACGGTCCCTCTCCGGCGTGGAACCCTGATTCGCCGCTAACATGGTAGGCGCAGAAAATAACATTGAAAGTTGATAGAGCAGATATCCAATTGGATCGTGGACATCACAGGGACGTGCGACATGGTGGAGCAGTATGTGTGCACACGCCTACACGTACTGACTGATGGGTCTTCCCCCTTAAGCTTCTGAGTCTCCAAATTGGGCACATGGCCTGAGCTTGCCCTTTAGGCCTTGAAGGTGTTGGCCTGCCCTGCAGCCAGTGTATTGGCTGAACGTTTGTTTAGCACGGCTGGAGGGGGTTATCACAGGTTATATTTCCTAATGTTTTGGGGTGTACCCTAATTTAAAAAAACAAAACACTGCCGCTTTTTTTACCTACACCGCCACATCCACTGCCTCCTTAACTTCCTACTCCATATGGACCTCGTCCTCCTAGATCAAGATTATTATTTTTTATTTTTACTTATTTTATGTTATTTAAAGTCATTTCCCTATCCATGTTTGTTTGCAGAGCACTTGCCATGCTCTAAACCACATTTTGCTGGCATTTACAGCCCTCTAGCCCTTTCCATGACATTTTTAGAGCCATTTTAGTGCTCAAAAGTTCGGGTCCCCATTGACTTCAATGGGGTTCGGGTTCGGGGTCAAGTTCGGGTCCAAACTCGAACTTTTTTGTGAAGTTCTGCCGAACCCAAACATCCAGGTGTCCGCTCAACTCTAATCAGGAGAGAGGACAGGACCTCTTTGAATGCCCCTCTTGACATTATATTGACAGCAGTGTCATACATGCGGAGCTCTTGTTTAAGGCTTTCCTTTTCCTCAGATATTCTGATTTGGTGAATTCTTCTAACAGGTGTAAAGTCCAGATGTAAGAAGCAATTTTTCCGGATAATCAGAAGAATGCCATTTATAGGTTCAAAAGTAAGTAAACTCGACCCCAAATGTTTTATTTTTTCCTTTGGAGTTTGTGAGTTGCTGACCCGCTGGATAGTTATTGATAGTACAGTACTGCCATTGTTCTCTCTGTAAAAAATATTTTTTTAAATCATAATCACCCTGCTGCTCCGTTCCAACATCCTCTATCACTACAGCAGTCTTCTGGTCCCTGTCCTTTAAACTGTTGGATAGACACGATATCCTGCACCTCTGCCACCACTGACTGGCCTCAGTGGTGACATGTTCCCAGTTGGTTTGTCACTGCTGGGTGCTGTGCCGCTTGGGGAAACGTCACCTCAGAGATCAGTCATTGGCTGCAAAAATGCAGAGAATCATCCGCTACATGCTGCGGTTTGTGTCTGGCTGATTCCCGGCAGACAACTTGATCAGATCGTAGTGCTGCCAGTGTGAATGTAGCCTAAGCATGGCCAGCAGTACCTTAGTGCAGCACAAAATACCACAGTGCAGCACAACATACTGCTAAACCCACTGCAGTATTCCACTGTATCACTGTCCTTAGGATGGCGATGCAGTTGAATTTTGAAGGGGACCTATGGTCACCAGCCAGGTGCATAAGTACATAATGTTTCTAGCATTAATTAATGCTGAAAGCATCAGACTGGCAGCCGTCAGGAGTGCTTTGGCTGCCCCAAGAGCATCAGCCCACCGGGAAATTTCTCTGTAGGGTCTATGGCTAGTCCGCCCCGTCTAGAAACATTGTTGGGCATTATCATATATTGCCACAATTGATTTTTCTACCTGTATCTTGCTCCCCATACACACACACACACACACACATGGTTTAATCTCTAAACTGAACTATAAACCTTGAACCCACACGTGCTTATAAATCTGCCTGTTGCCTCCTTGGATGACTAGTGCCCTAATAGACTGATAAGACAAGTACAGCAAAGTGTCATTTATCTGAATAGAGAAGAGATCACAACAACTTTTCTAATACAGTATCGGTAATTTATTTATTTTTTCTCCTAAAGTAATTTACACTTAGTAGAAATTTGTACTGTTTGTTTACTATAAAGACCTTTGTGTCTCCATGGTAACAGACTGCAAGCAAACCATGTAGTCTGATCCTTCAGTCTTTGTCCTTTTCCATAATGCTCAGGGTTTGTGTTCCATTGTTAGGAACGCAGAGCATTAGTCATAGGTATAAAGAGCACTTTTTTAATTTTTAATTTTTTCCGTTTAACCAGAGGTGATCTTAAGTTTGTATGTTGTAGCATTTATATCAATTCCCTAAATTCTTAAAGGATTAGCCATCCTCCCTTAATGAGCAGGAGTGTTGTAATAGAGCCACTTTAATGGCTTCCATAGACTTGGCTGCAAAGTGTTTATTATAGATGCCCGTGATGAGAACATAGTCCTACCACTTTACAAATCGCTAGTCAGACCACACATGGAGTACGGTGTACAGTTCTGGGCTCCTGTGAACAAAGCAGACATAGCAGAGCTGGAGAAGGTTCAGAGGAGGGCAACTAAAGTAATAACTGGAATCGGTGGACTACAGTACCCTGAAAGATTATCAAAATTAAGATTATTCACTTTCGAAAAAAGACGACTGAGAGATGATCTAATAACTATGTATAAATATATCAGAGGTCAGTACAGAGATCTCTCCCATCATCTATGTATCCACAGGACTGTTACTGTGATGAGGAGATGTCTTCTGCGTCTGGAGAAAAGAAGGTTGGTACACAAACATAGAAGAGGATTCTTTACGGTAAGAGCAGTGAGACTATGGAACTCTCTGCCTGAGGTGGTAATGGTGAGTTTACTAAAAGAGTTCAAGAGGGGCCTGGATGTATTTCTGGAGTGTAATAATATTACAGGCTATAGCTACTAGAGATGGGTCGTTGATCCACTAACTTATTCTGATTGCCTGAATGGTGTCAGGAAGGAATTTCTTAAGTGCGTCAAAAAATTGGCTACCAACTCACAGGGTTTTCTTTTTGCCTTCCTCTGGATAAACTGGCAGGATAACAGGCCGAACTGTATGGACAAATGTCTTTTTTCGGCCTTATAAACCATGTTACTGTGTATAGGGAAGTTCTGATTCTTCATTTTCTTTTCACAGATCCAGAATGAACTTGATAAAGCTTTGGATTACATGGCTCATCGACTGCTAAATGTGAAAGACGGAATTAGCTTTGTAAAAACTATCCCACACACTGGACTTAAGCAAGAACAAGTTATGGAGAAATTAAAGGAATACTCTGCTCTAAGTATAACCACCTGTTTACATGATAGCTGTTCAGAAAATAAGGAAAAGAGGATCCCGGAGAAATTCTCTATCAAGGATTCTTAAAGGGGTATTCCCATCACAGACAATGGGGGAATATTGCTAGGATATGCCCCCATTGTCTGATAGGTGTGGGTCCTACCTCTGGGACCTGCAACTATAACGAGAATGAAGCAGGGAGAGCTGTGGCTGGAAGACCCCTGATTTCCTAGGATCCGTCCACCACCAAGCACTGCTCCCCACTGCTCCCATAGAAGTAAAGGGTAGCACACCGCGCACGTGCAGCCCCTGCTCCCATTCATTTTTATGGGACAGACCGAAATAGCCGAGACAGTTTTTGGCTATTTTCAGCGGCCCCATAGAAATGAATGGAGGGCGACATTTCATTTCCCTGCTCCGTTCTCATTGTAGGTGCGGGTCCCAGAGGTGGGACCCGCACCTATCAAACAATGGGGGCATATCCTAGGGATATTCCCCTATTGTCTGTAATTGGAATGACCCTTTAAGGCCTTTATAAATTGTGGTGACAACATGCCTAAGAATGGTGAAAATTCAAAGTCTTAAAGGTGTTCTCGAAGATTTTCAAAAACTTGAGTAACTGCGGGAAATGGCACAACATAAAATAACTAGTACTTAGCTGTAAAAGCCGCTACTGGCCATGCAGCAATGACTTCACAAGCATCATTCACATGACTGCTGCAGCCAGGGTACACAGTGACTGCTGGCTCCAGTGATTGGCTGCATTCGTCATGTGAATTATGTACATGAAGTCAATGCAGGACTTCTCTAGTGGTGGCACTTGAGCACCAGGTGATTTAACAGGTATTTTTTCCCCACCGCCTCCCCCAAAGGCACTGACAGGAGGGTGCTCCCCGCCCCCAGGTCAGGAAATAACACGGAAGCTCGAACTTTAAAAGGGGGCCTCCTCCCCTACCTAATCAGTGTTGTTTCCTGTCCTGGATAGCGTGGAAGCTCCTCCTGTGTTCCTGTGTGGATTTCGTAGCAGTACTATGCGCATGGCCTGATCTCTTCCCCCTACTTGGGGAGGGCTGTTGCAGGGGACAGGGGCTCCGGGGACGCGTGGCCTCCCTTCCCTGTACCTTGGCATAAGTCCTGTTGTAAGGCAGCCCCAGGCTTAATCCTGCATGCTCTGCCTGGGAGTGCAGAATATTCTCGTGGTAATTTGGTGGGCGGAGACTCCAGAGGAAAGGGAGTCTCGTTCTGCTTAGAGGTGTTGCATACGTTGTGATATCGCACAGCAGTGTCATGTGCACACGGACGTCCTGCAGAAGGCCAGGAAATTTAAATTGACGCCGGATCCAGGGAACATCAACACGTGCTGTTCCCTTGCCTGCAATGTCGGCTCCTTCTGTGGCTGGTAAGCCTCCTCTCCTGACTTGGGCAGATATTGGTTATGGGTTAGGTGATGTCACTGTCCTTCAGGTGACCGATGTCAGGAAATCAAGTAGATTGGCTGAGCGTGGAGGAATCAGCCTCCTTGGTTTCTCTTGATTCAGTGTTGAAAGGGGTAAATGGCCACTTCCCTTTTCTCAGCTGTTGCTCAGTTGTCATCACTTCTACCCTTTATAGTCTCACCCCACCCTTCTGACTATGTGGTTGATAGCTTCATTTGGGTTTGGCTGAGCTGGTGTGAGATCCTCTCTGTTGTTCCTGTTCTTCCATCCCTACAGAAGTTTAGTGTCATGTTTGTTTGTATTTGTTATATTCCCAGTTGTTGTATCTGGGCCTGAGAAATAGACTTCCATTCGTCCATCTGGGGAGGAGTGGGTTGTCTCTGGTCCTATACGTATTCCAGGGAATTTTAGGAAAATCAGGGCCTAGGTATCCTGCTTATGAATATTCCTACCTTCAAGGTCTATTCATATTGACAGGTAGTCAAGGCCTGGATTAGGGTTGTCTAGGAGGTGACCTATTTCTTCCCTAGTTTCCAGGCCCAGTAACTGTTCCCCTTCCCTCATGTGTTCAGTGTGGTGTTTCCCCCCACACTGATAGTGACAGATGGTGCCTATTTTTTTCCACCCTGGGTGCCTGGTGTTGGTGTCTTTCCTTGGAAGTGGAGTCTAAGTTACCTCCCTCTTCACTGCAGGCATCTACATCTCTAAAAACTCCCAGGGGTCCCAGTTACTTGGGTTGGATTTGGATGAAGGGGAGATTGCTTCTGACATAGACTCGGATTCATCTGACGATGGTTGGGAGACCATTGTTTCTCCTGGAAGACCAAGCATTAACCTGTACTGCCAGATCCCTATCAGTATGGCTTAATCAGCTAGCAGATCATTTTGCTGCAGGAGCCCCAAGGGAAGACATTTTGGCCCCACTGCCCATGCTTAAACAAGCCTCAAATTTTCTGGCCAATGCCTCAGCAGATTTAGTCAGGTTTCAGCAAGATAAGCTGCTATTTCTAACGCCACCCGCAGAGCCGTATGGCTCTACTCTTGGTCGGGTGATGCTGGTTCAAAGAACCGGTTATGTTTCATCCCTTGTGAAGGGGATAGGCTTTTTGGGTCAGTATTGGATGACGTTTTAGAACAGGCCTCTGATAAGAAAAAAGGGTTTCCCACTGACTCAAAATATTTTCATCAGACCTTTTCATCACACTCTTTTCACAGTCAAAGGAAGCCTAAGCCTGATCAGAAGAAATTAGATTACTCAGGAAGGTGGAAATCGTCAAGAGGGAGAAACAAGGGATTCCTCTTCAATCCTGATAACTCGTCAAAAACCACTCAAGGACACCAGAGGCCAGGTTGGAGCAAGATTAAAAAGTTTTGTTCAACAATGGAGAAAAATAGTGTCACGGCCTTTGCTGTGTGCGCCGTGACACTTGTGCCATGCTTGCAGTTGCCGGTGGCAACGTGTTGCTATTAGGACATGTGGTGGCAGTGTCTCTGCTTTGGCTGTGTGCGCCGTGACATGGTTGCCACACATGCTGTTGCCGGTGGCAACATGGTGGCTGGTGTGTGCACTTCCCCTTTAAGTTGTAGCCTTCCCCTGGCTGGTACTGTAAGGGTTAACCCCCTGATTGGGTGTTGTCGCTTTGGGCTATTTAGCTTCTGCTGGAAGCCTGTGTTCCTCCAGGCTTGGTGTGTGCTGGTGGTTCACTCCTCTTGGCTTTACCATCTGTCCAGAGAGGGCACACCCTTGTGGTCATCAAGGTCTTCCCAGTTTCTCCCTTGTATCCTCAACCTTACTAGTATTTTTGGTGTGGGTTTATGTTCAGGGTTTGTGGTACGTCTTGTTTGTTGTTACATGTCTGGGCTGTTGTTGGTGTTTGTCCCTGCATGTGCGCAAGACATTTTCCCTGTGTGTGTTGTACCTCTGCGAGGGGGCTGGTTTCCCAGAGGGGGAACCATAAGCCTGTATGCAGCGCTGCCTGGAGCTTCTGTGCATCTGGTGTTCACATGGAGGTCCGGTTAGATGCTTGGTGCCGTTTTTCCATCTCTGCTGCGGCAGGTAAGCATTGGTTATTGCTAGTGTTCTGTTGTTACACTGTGTACATACCTGACGTTCAGTTGCTGCATATGGTCTTTTCTCTCCACCTGTTATTATGCAGATGGAGACTCCGGTTTGTCTGATTCCCTGAGGAACCGGTTGTCTCCTATTCCTGACTCCTATGCCAGGGACCATCAGTGTCAGCAGGATCCAGGCTCAAGTGCATGAGCCCTCCCACCTTCAGGGTTTGCTCATGTGGTCAGGAGATCAGGGTCAGGATTAGGGCAGCTGTAGGTTGTGGCCTGCTCCCTTTACTGTAGTCTGGCCTAGTAACAGTTCCCACTATATGGTGGGGAGTCTCCCCCACTCCCCACTGTGACAAATAGAAGCCTCCCCTTGGATACTAGCCGCTATTCAAAGGGGTATCAGGCTAGAATTTAGTACCTACCCACAAGACCACTTTGTCATCAACAAACCCTTGACAAAAAAGGAGGAACAGTTATCAATGGAGAAAGAGCTAACCAGCTTAATTTAGAAAGAAGTCCTGCTACCAGTTCCAGAAAGCCAGCAAAAGTGAGGTTTTTGTTCTCCAGTCCTCCTCATAAAAAAACAGGGGGATCCTTCAGGCTTATTATAAACCTAAGGAGTCTGATCAAGTGCCTATCTTAAAAAAGTTCAAGATGGAAACTATCAAATCAATAATAAATCTGCTTCCCTAATATTGTTACATGGCAACAATAGATTTGCAGGATGCATACTACCGTGTTCCCATTCTCAAAGATCATCAAAAATGTCTCTTAAATTTCAAGCGCTCCCCTTTGGCCTGTCATCAGCTCCCAGAATTTTCACGAAGGTAGTCTCAGAAATAACCAGTTATCTTCATCTACAGGGCATTCTTGTCGTTCTATACTTAAATGACTTTCTGTTAGCGGAATCAGAAGATCAACTTCAGGTACATCTAGACCTTGTCCAAAGGATCTTCATGGATCTTGGATGGATCAGAAATGTCAACAAATCTAACCTCATTCCAGCTCAACAAAAAGTCTTTTTAGGGGTTCTTCTCGACTCTTAGTTACTGATGTCCTGTCAGAATTTGATGTAATCTTCTAAATTACCACTAGTGGCTGCTAGTGTTGCAATTTCACTCCTCCACCACTGGAGGCTGTTGTGTTATCTGAGGATTTGCCCTTAACGAAGATGGCCGTTGTGATACTGATTGGGAGCCATCTTGTTTCCTGTTTGGGCCTACTTATACCCATGAGGCAATGCAAACATTGCTTGAGTATTGTGACTTGTTCCAGTCTCCTGTGCCTCAGAACCGTTCTTTCCAGACCCTTCCGATTCTTCACTGGATTCCCTACCTTGCGATCTACTCCTCAAGTTTGCGCCTCGCTTGTTCCTTCTGGCCACTGGATTCCAGCAGCGTCTACCAGCAGCGTAACATGTCCTTCATTCCTTTCAGAGGAGAAACAGTTGTCCTTTCAACTAAAGGTAAATCAGTTTTGCAGTCTAAGATCCACTACCATCAGGAACGTCATGACAATCATGGGAATTCTGACATCCTCTATCCCTGCTGTCAGATGGGCACAAAGCCGCACCAGGATCCTGCAAGACTTTCTTCGAGCATCCTGGGATGGCAGCAGAATCTCTCTGGACATGAAAGTTTTAATTCCACTGTCCGTAAAAAGTTATCTGGCTTGGTGGAGAATAAGAAAGAATCTGCAGAGAGGAGTGTTCTGGCGTCAAGAGAATCTTCTATTAGTGTCTACAGATGCCAGCAGTCGAGGCTGGGGAGGCCATGCAGGGGACCTTGTGCTTCAAGGAGTCTGGGATGACTCCATATTAAAGGCATCATCAGATATAAGGAAGCTCAGAGCAGTCTATAAAGTTCTTCTAGCCCTTCACTCAAGAACCGCTCTCGATCATATAAAGATCCTGTCGGACAATATAACAATAGTTGCTTTAAACCGGCAAGGAGGTACCTAGAGCAGATCTCTGGCAGCAACATCAAGGGATAGCTCTTTTTTTGCAGAAAATAATCTATCCTTAGTGATGGACAAACATCAGCGAGACGATTCGCAAACTCGCATTCGAGGTGGGCCCCATTCACTTTAATGGCAGGCAAACCTGAAAAACCTTCAGATCATATTTGCAGCCAGCAAACACTTTCTAGAAGTACACAATTAGTACCAGAGGGGGATCATTGGCAAAAATTCCCACAAAAAATATGTATTTTAATCAGGGGCCATTTTTATGCGTCTTAAGGGGAAACTCTCAAAAATGTGCCCTGCTGGAGCCTAGACAAATTTTATTTCCTATCGGTTTGATGTATACAAATGTGCAGCACTCCAGCACTTCCTGCAGAGTCCATTTTAAAAAATGCATACGTTAACGTAATTTTTTTTTCTACCATGGAACTGTATGGTGAACGGACGCCACTGTACGGCATCAGTCTGAGGCATCTGTTAACGCATACATTTTTGGTATGCATTAAATGGATGGTGAAAATAGGATGTGAACCCAGCCCTAGTGTCAGAATAAGCAACAGTACACAGCGGAGCAGCGTGGCAGAGAGGGGAGGCCGCCATGTACTGACAGAGTGCTACCTGGTCCTGGTGGTCAGGGATGAGGACTGTGTTTCCCAAGGATCATTTTCTACTGGGAAATACAGGGCACAGTATAATACACTAGAATCTATATAATATAAAGATATTAGCCCTACCCCCCGTATAATAATACAATTAGGTGGTCATTTATTGTATAGAAATACATCTATGTTAGGCGTATTTCTGACACAGATTATGGCAGAAAGGTCCTTAGCACCGCAATCTGCATATTTTTCCCACTCATGCCAGGTCTAAAAAAGGATGGCGTGGGCAGGGAAAGGGATACAGTTATGGCCATCCAGTTATTGGATACCACAGCCATACATTGACCGGATAATACCTCTGTACAGTGACCAGTTAACACCGCCATACTGTGACTGGATAAAAGGGCACAGTACAGGAAATGACTAGGGGCACTGTACAGGGTGTGGTAAGATGGCACAATGCAGGGTATAATGGGGAACAGTATGGGGTGAGGGGCACAGTATGGGGTGGGGAGCACAGTCACATTACCCTGTGACATTAGAAGGTCCTTATGGTGAATGCGGTGCATAAGCCACCATAATGAGAGGCAGAGGAGTGAGACAAGAGTGTGATTATGTGACTAGAGCTAAAAAATTTAACTGTCGGGCAGTACAGGCCCCAAAAATTAGGCAATAGGCATTCACCTGACAGCAAAGAACTTTGGATTCTGTAGCTGGAGGTACATTAGACTGTCACAGGATAAATATGTAACTTTCGGCCAGTACAGGAGCCAAAAAATTAGGCAATAGGCATTCACCTGACAGCAAAGAACTTTGGATTCTGTGGCTGGACGTGCATTAGGCGGTCACAGGATAAATATGCAACTGTTGGCAAGTATAGGTCCCCAAAATTTGGCAATAGGCATTCACCTGACAGCAAAGAACTTTGGATTCTGTAGCTGGAGGTACATTAGACTGTCACAGGATAAATATGTAACTTTCGGCCAGTACAGGAGCCAAAAAATTAGGCAATAGGCATTCACCTGACAGCAAAGAACTTTGGATTCTGTGGCTGGACGTGCATTAGGCGGTCACAGGATAAATATGCAACTGTTGGCAAGTATAGGTCCCCAAAATTTGGCAATAAGCATTCACCTGACAGCAAAGAACTTTGGATTCTGTGGCTGGAGGTACATTAGGCGGTCACAGGATAAATATGTAACTGTCGGCCAGTACAGGCCCAAAGAATTAGGCATTCACCTGACAGCAAAGAACTTTGGATTCTGTGGCTGGACGTGCATTAGGCGGTCACAGGATAAATATGCAACTGTTGGCAAGTATAGGTCCCCAAAATTTGGCAATAAGCATTCACCTGACAGCAAAGAACTTTGGATTCTGTGGCTGGAGGTACATTAGGCGGTCACAGGATAAATATGTAACTGTCGGCCAGTACAGGCCCAAAGAATTAGGCATTCACCTGACATAAAAGGCCTTTTACGCCGCTGTATATACATAAGACGGGAACCATTCTGTGTTCTGGGTGGTGGCGGATATGTGTGGGCTGGCATGAGGAAATTCAATTACACATGGTCACCACAGGTGTTGAATTCCTCCGAGATCCATGCCTTATTCATTTTTAAAAATGTGAGGTAGTCCACACTGTCGTGAGCTTATCGGTCATGATTCCCCCCCCCCCCCCCCCTGCTGCTCTGAACGTCCTTTCGGACAGGACACTCGACAAAGGGGCAAGCCTAGAGTTCCATGGCAAATTGTGCCAGCTCTGGCCACAGGTCAAGCCTGCACATCCAGTAGTCAAGGGGTTCCTCGCTTCTCAGAGCATTCCATGTAGTTAGCCCGATGTAGTCGGACACCTGTCGGTCTAGGCGTTCCCTGAGGCTCGATCCGGAGGGCAGCTGTGGATGGGTTGGCTGCAAGAATGATCTCCTATCCGAAGTGACCAACACATCTTCAAACCGCCCTATTTTTGCAGGCGTGGTAGGATTGGTACCCGCACCTGTTTCGCTGTGGGTGGAAATTTCTTTGCCAGTGTCAGCAACAGCAGAATGCAGCATCTCTCACTGCATGGCCTGGAAATGCTGCATTCTGACAGCTCTCTGTGATGCTGGTAACATGTCCGCCATTTTGTACCGGGGGTCTAAGTACGTTGCCACTCAGTACCGGTCCTTTCCCTTTATGCTTTTTTTTTTTTTTTTGTGGGGTCCCTCTTCTAACACTGGAGCATGAAGGCTCCCTTTTGCACTAAATTGGAAGCAGTGGAGCGCCCTGGCCCCTGCTCATTGTCCAGGAGAATGTCCTCCTTGGTCTCCTTCCCCCATCCACAGACAACACCAGGGATCCCCGAAAAGTTTAAAGCCTGGTTTTCTTGCTCCTCCCCCCCCCCCCCCAAGCAGCATCCTCTTCTGACTCCCCTTCAGACTTCTGCTGACTTGTCTCAGATGGAGAAGCCCCCCCCCCCCCGGGAATTCATTCAGCATCCTCATCTTCTTGCTTCTGCTCCTCGACGGCTTGATCAATGACACGACACATTGCACATTCCAGAAAGAAGGCGTAAGGTATGATGTCAATGATGTCGCCCTGGCTGCGACTGACTAGTTTGGTAATCTTATCAATTGGGCGCAGAAATCTGCATGGATCACGCATGAGCAGCCACTGGTGTGGTAAAAAAAAAAAAAAAAAAAAAAGCTCCTAGAACCTGTCCATCCGCAGAGTTCGTACAGGTAGTCGTTAACAGCACGTTTCTGCTGTAGAAACCTATCAAGCATATACAATGTGGAGTTCCATCGCATCGAGCAATCACAAATCAAACGTCTGACGGGCAAGTGGTGTCGCTGCTAAACATCAGCAAGGCAAGCCATGGCCATGTAAGATCTTATAAAATGGGCAGAGATTTTCCTGGCCTGCCGCAACACATCCTCGACCCCGGGGTATTTGGCAAGAAATCGCTGCACGACTAAGTTCAGGACGTGTGTCATTTTGCCCTGTTTCAGCGTGCTCAGCGTGCTTGGCACTGTTGTCACACACCACTTTACCAACTGTCAAATTGAGCGGGGTTAGCCACTGATCGCCCAGTGACCGCAGAGCTGAAAGCAGTGCAGAAACGGTGGGGCTCTTGGCTTCCAGGCACAACAGCCGAAGCACGGCAATGTCTCACCTGGCACGTCAAATAGGTTCTGGGGAGCTGGGGGGTGCAGCGGAAGAGGCGGTATCAGTGGAAAAGGGGGAGTCAGCCGAGGAGGAGACGGAGGATGGAGGAGGAGGAGGAGGAGAAGAGGCAGGCATGCATGCAACCCATGGTGGTAACACCAAATTCACACGGGTTACATGCTTGATGGCCGTCAGAAGGTTCACCCAGTGGGCAGGAAAAGTTATGTACCTTCCCTGCACGTGTTTGCTAGACCACATGTGTGTGGTCAGGTGTATCTTGGCACCGACACTGTGTGCCAGAGATGCATTCACTTGCTGTTGAATGTGGTCCTATAGCTCTATGATGCATTTCTGCGAGAAATATTTCCTTCCGAGGACCTTCCATTGCGGTGTGCCAATGGCCACAAATGTTCTAAAGGCCTCCGAGTCCACCAATTTATATGGCAGTTGTTGGCGGGCTAGCAGTTCCGTCAAGCCACTGATCAGGCGTTGGGCACCAGTTCTCTTGCCTTGCCATGGCACCAGTTAATGTGGTATTTAGTGTTAGGTTCCTGTCTTACTGAGATCGCCTTGACGTTTGGCAGATGGCCCCAAATAATTTTGTACAAAATGATTTGCCAAGCATTTCAAATTTATTAGCGTAGCATTTGCACCAGAATACTTTCTATTATTTTGGCATTATTGTACTTTATTTGGTTTGCTGCTGCAAACGCACTATATAGAAATTTTATTCTAGGTATATCACACCCCTTCCTCAATCAGATTTTTTTTTTGGGGGGGGGGGGTAACTGGTATATCACAACAGTTGCAATTGGTTGTTCCAGTGGCGTTTGTCCCCCTGTAGCGCTCCGGTATCTCAGCCGAACCGCACACAAATGCTGCACTATACAAACGCACTATATAGAAATTATATTATAGGTATATCGCACCTTAACCGTTTTTTGGGGGGTAACTGGTATATCACACCAGTTGCAATTAGTGGTTCCAATGGCGTTTGTCCCTCTGTATAGCTGAAGTATCTCAGCAGAACCGTGCACAAATGCTGCTTTATACAAATGCACTATATAGAAATTATATTATAGGTATATCCTACACCTGCCTCAATCAGATTTTTTGGGGGGCAACTGGTATCACACTAATTGCAATTAGTTGTTTCAGTGTAGTTTGTCCCTCTTTATAGCTACGGTATCTCATCAGAACCGTACACAAATGCTGCACTATAAAGAAATTATATTATAGGTATATCACACCCCTGGCTGAAACAGATTTTTTTTTCGGGGCAACTGGTATATCGCACCAGTTACAACTAATTGTTCCAATGACGTTTCTCCCTCTTTATAACTACGGTATCTCAGCAGAACCATACACAAATGCTGCACTGTACAAATGCACTATATAGAAATTATATTCTTGGTATATCACACTCCTGCCTCAATTAGATTTTTTAGGTGGCAACTGGTATATCACACCAATTGCAATTAGTTGTTCCAATGGCGTTTGTCACTCTGTATATCTGCGGTATCTCAGCAGAACCGTTAACGACTACCTGTACGAACTCTGCGGCAGGACAGGTTCTGGGGAGCTTGGTTTCTTTTCACTGCACCAGTGGCTGCTCAGTGAAATCATACCTTACGCCTTCTTTCTGGAGCGTGCATTGCGTTGTGTCATTAATCAAGCCGTCGAGGAGCAGGAGCAGAAAGATTAGTAAGTCCAAATGCTGAATTCCCAGGGGGGACTACTCCATTTGAGACAAGTCAACAGGAGTCTGAAGAGGAGTCAGAGGAGGATGGTGCCGGGGTGCAGGAGGAGCAAAAAGACCATCTTTAAACTTTTTGGGGATTCCTGGTGTTGTCTGTGGCTGGGGGGAGGAGACCGAGGACGACATTATCCTGGACAATGAGCAGGAGCCAGGCCACTCCACCACTTCCAGTTTAGTGCAAATGGGGGCCTTCATGCTTCAGTGTTTAAAGAGGGACCCCTGTATAAAAAGTATAAAGGGCAAGGACCAGTACTAAGTGGCAACATACTTAGACCCCGGTACAAAAAAAAAATGGCGGACATGTTACCAGCATCACAGAGGGTTGTCAGAATGCAGCACTTCCAGGCCTTGCTTCGAGAAATGCTGCATTCTGCTTTCGCGGGTGCTGGCAGAGGAATCTCGCCTAGCTCATGACAGTGTGGCCTACCTCACATTTCTAAAAATGAATGAGGCATGGATCTTGAAGGAATTCAACACCCGTGATGACCAAGTTTATTTTCATTTCCTCATGACAGCTCACAAATATCCGCCACCACCCAGAACAAATATTGGTCCCTGTCTTAGGTAAATACAGCGGCATAAAAGGCCTTTTCTGTCCATTGAATGCATAATGTTTTGGGCCTCGGAGAAATTCAACACCTATGACAACCACGTGTTTCAACTATTATCATTATTTTTTTTTCCGTTAGCCATGTTTTTAATCCAATTTTATATTTCTAGTTTTTTTTAAACAGATGTATTTGTACTGGCCTTCAGTTAAATTTATATCCATTTACCATCTAATATACCTCCAGCCACATACTTACTTGTTCTTTTATGTATGCGAAATGCATAATTTTGGGGCTGTAGTACACTGGCCTGCTGGAAAATTTATATCCAATGACCGTGTAATCTACCTCCAACTACATACTTTCTTGTTCTTTTCTGTACAGTGAATTAGTGATTGCAGCTTTGGAAGAATTAAACACCAGTGACGACCGCCTGTTATCGAATTTCAACTATTATCATTAGGTTTTTTTTCAAGAGGGGGTAATTTGTTAACCATGTTTTTAATCCAATTTTAGATTTCTAGTTCTTTTAAAAATAATGTATTTGTACTGGCCTGCAGTAAAATTTACATCCATTGACTGTGTAATATACCTCCGGCCACATAATCACTTGATCTTTTCTGTCTGGTGAATGCCAAATGTTTGTGGCTTGTAGTCCAGTGGCCTACAGTAAAATTTGTATCCATTGACCGCATAATGTACCTCGAGGCACATAATTAGAATGTCTTTTATGTCAGATGAATGCCTAATTTGTAAGGCCCGTACTCCCGTGGCCTAAAATAAAATTTTGGTAGGCTCCAACAGGAATATTTTAGAGAATTTCCCATTTAAGACTCATAAAAAAGAACAGGAATTTTTGTCATTGATCCCCCTCTAGTATGTCACTGTCCATGTGCAACACGCCAGACCTGCAGGGTATAGCGAAGTGAGGTCACGGTTATGGGCAAACGAGGGTTGCTCACTGTATTGGAGAACCCTGGGCAGGCATGTGGCAGTGAAGGAGAGGTAGACACGGTTCCTCTGGGGCACACTCTGTATGTAGGGACCAGGCCGGATGGTGGATGAGGTGCCCTGGATGTTACGGGTATTTTGAGTGGTGGGGCAAGGTCCCTTTAAGGTTCGTGACGCCAGTGCCTGTGACGGTGGCACACCGGTTTATAGTTGGAATAAGTGAGGTACACAAGTGGTATAGTGAACCAAACGTTGCTTTACTTAACAGTCCAACTTTGTACATCAAGATGGTAATGCAGTTCCTTATATCAAGTACTTCACAAGCAGGCCTTAATATAAATACTGGCAGGTATAATTCGGTGCAAGATACTCAGAGGGTAAATCCACAATACACTCAGAATCAGGTTGTACCTTTCCTCAGAAATAGTGTACACTGTTCTTTTAGAACTCCTGTCTGGTTTTCTACCCCAAGGCCCAGATGCCTAAATGCTGGCTTAAATCCTTGGTAAATATATCTTCCTCTCGTATGGATTCTTGCTTTACTACTTTATAGTTCCTCTGCCCATTAGGTTACTTATCTGTGCTGATGACACTGTCTCTGCTTAACTTGAGGGTAACTGCAGGTTTTCTCCCAGGAGGTGCCGTCCTACTACTGGGGTATCTCAACTGAGCTAAGCTTAGCCTCAGGAGCTTCAGGCTGACGAGGTAACTCCTCTAGTCCCCTGGAATACACACGGTCTCCAAGCAGGCTGTACTTCATCTAGCCCCTTGGTGCAGCTAGAAACCAGGACTATCCAGCTGCATGTCAGGAGGAGGCCCCTTAGCATATCCTGGGCTGGTGCCTTCTCACTTCTGTCTCCACAGACTCCTGACTATGACCTAACCACTCCCTGTCTGGGCCTGGACATTTATACTAGGGGCTCCCTATCTCCCTCTAGTGTCTGGAATGCTAAACTACACCCCACTAGGCCTGCAAAGCATATAACAGGGAAAACCATTGCATGTAAAACACACAGTCAATTACATTAAATGCATAGATCAATACAATATCACTGTCCCTTGTGAGTAGAAGTACACGCTACCCAATTGACCCTTGTGTAGTGCCCACTCCTACCTAGTGGGACACTACACATGTTGTGAGAATAATTGTGCACTTCTACTAAGTATTTGAGGGCTGCAAATATGAGCTAAAGGTTTTTCAGGTTCGCCTGCCATTAAAGTGAATGCGGTTAGCCTCGAACTTGCAGTTCACAAACATTTGATCGCGTTTGCTAACCATCCCGGCCAATGTTGGTCCATCACTATATATCACACCCCTGCCTCAATCAGATTTTTTTGGGGGGCAAATTGTATATCACATCAGTTGCAATTAGTTGTTCAAATGTCGTTTGTCTCTCTGTATATCTGCGGTATCTCAGCAGAACCGCACACAAATACTACACTATACAAATGCACTATATAGAAATTATATTATAGGTATATCACACCCCTGCCTCAAACAGATTTTTTTGGGGGGCAACTTGTATAGCACACCAGTTGCAATTAGTTGTTTCAATAGCGTTTGTCCCTCTGTATAGCTGCAGTATCGCAGCAGAACCGCACACAACTGCTGCACAATACAAATGCACTATAATATACTTTCTATGTTAGAAAGTATATTATAAGTATATCGCACCCCTCAGTATGTCACACCTATCGATGGCACACCTATACCAGTCCTTAAAGGGACTTTTGTGACCCAATTAGCTAGCATTTTGTGTCTATACTCTAACAGTCTGTCCCTGCTCCACACAGCAACCTCTCCCTACACTGGCAAAAGACTGAATATAAAATGGCGGCCAGATTAGGTTTATTTATAGGGTAGGGGGTGTGTCCATGCGCTGAAACATCTCAATTGGCTGTCCTGTCCCACCTGATGGATGGGTCAAAGTTTGTCGCTATGCAAAAAAAAAATGGCTAATGCAAATATCGCCATATGTTTGCATGTTCGTTGAATTGCGAACGAGCAAAGTTCGCCGCTAAATGACTGCCGGGCGAACTGCAATGCTGTCTCTACTGATATATGGAAGGCCTCAATCAGTTGTTAGTTGAAGCTGGTATATCACCCTCAAGCAGTAATTTTGTGGATGCAGGTATGCTGAAAACCTCAATCACTATTTTGTGGAAGCTGATAGATCGCAGCCCTCAATCAGTATTTTCTGGAAACATACAATTTTTAGAAAGTATATTATAAGTATATCACACCGCTCTGTGTATCACACCTATCGATAGCACAACGTTACCAGTCCTTAAAAGGACTTTTGTGGCCCTATTAGCTAGCATTTGGTTTCCCTAAGTTCCTAAAAGCCTGTCCCTGCTCCAAAATGCAACCTCTCTCTACACTGGCAAAATGCATAATGTAAAATGGCTGCCAGACCGGGTTCTGTTATAGGGTTGGGGGTGTGTCCATGTGCTGAAACGTCTCAATTGGCTGTCCTGTCCCACCTGATAGATGTGTCATCGCCATATGTTCGCATGTTCAGCAGATCGCGAACGTGCAAAGTTCGCTGCAAACCGACCGCCGGGCGAACCGCAAGGCCATCACTATCTAGCCTCTCTAATGGCCGTGCATTGAAAAGGAAGCAGCAATCTGGTGTCCGGCTTCCTCAGCCATCAAACTCTAAAAGAGGGATAATGGACTTTGCATTTCAAGGTTTTTCTTCAGATTACCAAGGTTCTGGATTTATTTGCGGACTGGAGAAACAGGAAAGTAAAAAGATTCTGTTCCCCTGTCTCCCCTAGGCAATCCAGTCCAGAGATAGTGGATGCCCTATCTCGCCCCTGGCCAAGGGGGCTACTATATGCTTTTCCCCCCATTCAACCTGATTCCGAAAACCCTGATGAAAGTGGCGGAAGAGAGAGTACAGGTCACCATGACTGCTTCATGTTGGCCAAAAAGGGCCTGGTTTTTCCTCTTACGCAAGCTGTCGCAGGGAACATCCTGGTCCCTACCAGTGTTACCGAACCGTCTTCAACAAGGGCCAATTCACAATCCAGGGATCTCTCAGCTTAAATGGACGGCATGGAGATTGAACACAGAAATCTATAAAAGAAAGGTCTCTCTGACCCTCTAATCTCTAACTTACTAAAGAGTAGAAAAGTAATAACCTCCAGGATCTATCTCAGAACGTGGAAAGCCTTTTTGTTTTCTAGTGACAGGATTCAGCAAAGTCCCTTACTCAACATACCTGTCATTTTATATTTTCTGCAGATGGGGTTAAACAAAGGTCTTAAGCTATCCGCCCTTAAAGTTCAAATCTCCGCTTTTAGCAGTTTTTCTGGCTGCAAATCTTTCTGATCATCTTCTAATCAGATGATTCATCAAGGGGGCAGTCAGAGTTTCCCCCAGATTACACTCTACCGTTCCACCTTGGGACTTGAACTTAGTCCTCAATCACTGATGGACTCTCCATTTGAACCTATTGAGGGTATTTCTCTAAAACTATTATTCCTCCCATCAGTGCCATTGGGGGAGGCGCCCCGGAAAAGGGTTAGTTACTCTTACTGGTAATTGGATTTTTCAATAGCCTCCCACAATGGCATTTTTTCCTTGCAAAATTTCATGTTTATTTTTGTATTCCGATTGGATTAATATAATTTTTGTTCTTGCATCACTACCGTGTACTTTGTTATTTACTGATTAGGTAGGGGAGGAGCCCCCCTTTTAAAGTTTGCGCTTCCGTGTTGTTTCCTGTCCTGGGGGTGGGGAGCACCCTCCTGTCAGTGCCGTTGGGGAAGGCTATTGGAAAATCCAATTACCAGTAAGAGTAATTAACCCTTTTTATGTACAGTTTCCTGTTCCTACTTAAGTTTCTGAAAACCACTGACAACCCCCTTATGAATTTGCAATCCGATGGCACATTAAACAGTTATGTTGTGCTTTTTTTGTTTTTGTTTTGCTATTATCGTCATGGTTGGTTTTAGAAAAAGCTGTTTTATGGACGGTTTTCTATACCTACTACTGTGATCATGTAAACCCCAACTTGTGGTTTTATATGCAGTTCAATTAAATTGTCCTCACCATTTAAGTTACTGTGTGAAACTGGCACCAACTCAGTAATTTAAATCTGCATTGTGTGAACAGGATTTCATCGCTGGACGATAGTCTATTGTGATTGCTGGAGCTTCGTAGGCTGCTGTAGATGCAGTGGTTTGGTTGACGGCTTTTTCTCCTGACTCCCTCTCAGATTCCCCATACAAATATACATTTGGCACAGCTGAACTTGTTTGTGTATTCTATGGGAGCCTCGTCCAGACACTTCTGGCAACGGCTTCTCCTTGAAGAACAAAAAGATCTGGTGGAAATCTTCCTTTCACTCAGTCTTTCTCTCCCCCCATGTTGTATGTTGGGGGAGAGTCAGGAGCTTCCCACACCTTTTTTCCAGATTTGGTTGCTACAAACACCAGATAAAACATACAGAGTAGTTCAGCTTAACACCTTGCAGGAGGTTGTCTAAAACTATACATTGTGGTCGGTCTTTGTCTTTTTTTTTCTTTTTTTTTTTTCTAGAATTATCCAATATATAGACATAGTGAAAAAAACTTAGACTTACCGGTATTTGTTTCCTTGAGTCCACCATGATGGCTTAACCTGGAGGGTGACCCCTTGACCTCTGTAGGGGCAGGAACACAGATAGTTTAAAAGTCCACCACCCACTCTCACCCTCAGTGCTTTCCAAATCACCAAGTGGGTGCAGCCTTAATTATATATATATATATATATATATATAATATTTTTTTATTATTATTTTTTGTTGAGTATTAATTCATACTCAAACCCCTCTTTAAATTCTCAGGGGGGGAAATGTACCAGCCGTCTTGGTGGACTCAAGGAAACGGAATTACAGGTAAGTCTAACGGTTTTTCCATTTCGTCCACCATGATGGCTTAACCTGGAGAACTACCAGATTATTTAGTAGGGTGGGTAACTGCTTGTAAGACCTTTTGACCGAAGGTCAAGTCAGCAGAAGCCAAAACGTTAATACGATAGTGCCTAATAAATGTATTAATACTGGACCAGGTGGCTGCTCTGCAGATTTTATCTAAGGAAACACCTCCTTTCTCTGCCCATGAGGAGGCCATCGCTCTTGTGGAATGGGCTCTTATCTCTGTAGGATTATCAAGACCCGCTATCTGGTAGCAGCAGGATATGGTGGACCTGATCCAGCACCCGATGGAGGCCTTGGATGCCTTGTTCCCTTTGTTTGGACCAGCAAACTGAACGAGAAGATTATTTTCCTTCCTGAATTCTTCTGTTACCTTTAGGTATTGTAGTACAGTATCTCGGACATCTAGGAGTTCGTATTGATCCTCAGATGTACTCGTCACCTCCTTAGGGAGGACAATTTCCTGCTCTCTATGAAAGTCAGAAATGACCTCTGGAAGGAAACCTGGATCCAACCTTAATACTATTTTATCGGGAAACACAGAAAGATAGGGTTCCCGACAGGAGAGCGCCTGGATCTCTCCTAAATGTCTAGCTGACGTTATGGCTATTAAGAAGGCAGCCTTGAGCATCAGATGTTTTACCGAAATGTCCTGTACTGGGGTAAAGTCCCACTGAGGGGCCCTTGGGGTTATGGAAGGTCTTAATCTCGAGGCAGCTCTTACGAATCTTCTCACCCTTCTATGGCTGGCCAGGTCTGTGTCATAGCATGATCCTAAGGCCGAGATCTGTACTTTAAGTGTACTAGGTCTCAGACCCAAATCCAGCACCTTCTGGAGAAAATCAAACATATTTATGATGTTTGGGTGAGAATATAATGGAGGGTTCTGACCCAGCCAGGTGCAGTATTTCCTCCAGATTTTGAGATATATCGCGGAGGTGACTTGTTTTCCTGCTGGATTTAAGGGTATTGATGAATTTATCGGAAAGGCCCCTGCTTTTTAATACCTTGCGCTCAGGATCCATGCTGACAATTTGAATAGGCCTGGATTCTGATGGAGGATCGGACCTTGCGGGAAAATGTCCTCCCGGAGGGGAATTATCCATGGCTCCTCCAGCGCTAATTCCTTTAAGATCGGGAACCAGTTTCTCTTTGTCCAGTATGGGACCACTAGGATTACTGTTACCGGGTCGGACCTTATCTTTTGTAGTACTCTGGGAATTAACACCCATGGAGGAAAAGCATAGGTGAGATCCCAGGTCCATCTTATCGAGAAGGCGTTCACCGCCCAAGGGTATTTCCTGGGGTTTTGGGAGCAAAAGTGCCCGACCTTCGCGTTCTCTTTTGCTGCGAAGAAGTCTATCTGAGGAATTCCCCACCTTTTTTGGAGATTTTTCTGAACACTTCTGGATTTAGGGACCATTCCCCAGGATCTATGGTCTTTCTGCTGAGGCAGTCTGATTGTACATTTTCCGTACCTTTTAGGTGAATAGCCGTGATGGAGGATACATTATTTTCTGCCCAAAAGAATATTCTCCCTTCCAGTTTTTCTAGCCTTGGAGCTCTTGTGCCTCCCCGGTGCTTTAAGTATGCTACTTCCGTCATATTGTCGGAGAGAATATTCAGGTGTTTTCCGAGCCCTTAGTTCTAGGTAGTTGGAAGATCTTACTTTTATGATGTTTATCCATCTGCCTTGTGAAAGAATATCATCCTTCTCTCTATGCACCGTGATTCCTTTCTGTGTCCCCGAAGACAGACGTCTGGAGAACGTGTCAATGACAGATGCAGAATTATGTCAGAAACAGTTCTATTTATTGTTCGTCGTACAGGGCCTTATATACTTTCAAACATACATACAAGAATAGCTTGAGCTCTTATTACAATAATAGCAGTACCTTATAGAGAAAGAAAGGCATCTCTCATTATAATAAATGCTGACTAGAAACTTCTCCTTATAAAGACAGGAGGTAATTGTATACATAGTCACCCTTCAATATGATGTCACCCAACCTCTTGTCCTTCATACAGATCACACAGCTAATTCTGTTTAACCCTTCAATCCCCTCTTAAGTCATAAATATGACTTATCTTTTCTCTCTCAACAAGAGGTAAGTAGCATATGCTTGACCAGGATCTGTGAGTTTTGGACACATTTCACAAAACATCTGTATGAGGGAAGGGATACATTGGATGCAACATCATATAACAATCAAGGAAGCAATAATAATTATAATACTGATCAATAATGTTCTTAACCAACTCAAATCCGGCAGCCAGCTCAATAACCAGTCCCACCAATAGGATGACTGAACATCTTTCCTGATATTATTAGCAATTTCATGTAACCCTTGAATATGGGACTGGATTGATCTGGAATGATCAGATAAATTAAAACAACACATTCCTTTAAAATCTTGACATCCTATATTATGCTTCAGTAACAGATAATCTACAGCAAATCTAGTTTCAAGCACTGCTCCTCTTATACCTTGTATATCTAAAAGCATGTCTGATAAGGCGATAGAGGGATTTTGCTAAGTCACATGCAATAGAATTTATAGTACGAGTATTATATATAGCCAGTCCAGGCACTCCTAATATAGAGGCGCCCAAACTTATATATTCTGTATGGCTGAGAAAGGGTAAAGTAGAGTCACAATCTTCTGATAAAGTCTTGGTAACTGATCTGTAAGCTCTCCTGATAGGGGGTTAACTGGGAAAAGCCAAAGTCAGCCTGGATAACGCACAGGGACCTCCAATAACATTAGCAGGAATGTAATTGTAGGTGCTGTTACCACAAGACAAAAACCATCCTTTAGGGAGCATTATATTATAGATAAAACTAGGAGTCTCAATGGTCTTATTACAACTTACGGAATTATTCAGGGAGCTAGCAGGTCTACTATTCTTTTTACAGATTGTCGTCAATATAATCATATACACTATTCCTAGGTAATTCACTTTTTATGTCTCTATTATCACAATATAAAGTTATATCCTGGGAAAGTAAAACAAGTTTCTGCTGTAGTCATATTAATAGTTGTTATTCTAATATTATCCCTGCAGGGGAATAAAAGATTGTGTATTGTTCGCCTTCGACCAGACTTCAAGGAGGGAGTCATCGGGTGTAGGCACAGCAATAACACATGTTTGTATAAGATCCCGTGGGCTCTGTAAGTCTGTAAGGCACAATGAACTAACATTTAGGGCATTTGCCATCCTGACTATACTATTCTGTTCAGAATAAAAGGGGACGGGAGCCAAGGGATCTTGCTCCTGAGCTCTTTTATATACTGTCTGATTATTTGGTGCACCGCAGAAGAAACTCATCTCCTCTGGGTGATAAATACATGTAGTAATAAGCCAGACTAATAATTATCAGCAGACAAACAAATCTCCTAGAATATTATCTCCCAGAATATTGTGGGGGTCATCATCTTCAGCCTGTGGCAAGGCACTTTTCAGGGAAACTTCTTCTGAGCTCCCCTCTTTGTTCAGGGAATTCACACCTGCTTCACCCTCTTTATCTTTGTCCATCACCGGAGAAGAAGCCTCAGGAACCCTTTTCACTCTGCTAGCGTGAATCCAGATTGGAGCCTCTTCTGTGAGAATCGCTGTTCTGGTGACTACTACCACTCGGGTGGGTGGTCCAAACAGGAACTCAGTCTGTTTTCGTCCTTTTGCCAGTCTCTGGACTATCACCACATCTCCTGGTTGGAAAGGATGCGTAGGTTCCTGTGGAGAGAAAGGAGAGGTACGAGCAATATCTTGTTCAATTTGATCTACAGTTTCTATAAGTTTCCTCACATATTCTGCTTGTACCACTTCTAGATCCCTTTTTTCTATCACAGGGGCCTTTGACCCCAAGGGGTGGGGAAGGGTCTTCCCATTAGGACCCCAAATGGTGAGTACCCAGTATCCTTGTTAGGCTGCATCCTAATTTCTGAGACATATAATACTCCGGTAAACATAAGATTGTACCTTTGATCTAAGACCTGGTATAAAAAAATCTCTCTGAATGAGGTCAGTGGTTGCCTGTGCTCCCCTATGGCTAAGACCATGATACTGTTCAATTAAAATCGGGGCGCTTGCAACTGGGATACATGGATTCCCCTCTTTGCAGAGAAGACCCGTATTAGGGTCTTGTACTGCACCTATCGACTGTCATGCCAGTTTGTCGCTACTGATAGCCAAATCCTGGAGGCTGAGCAATAGATTGTCAGGAAGGGTAATGTCTGGAACCAGTGAAGGCATTTGAACCGTCGCTGCCGTCCTAATAGCAGCCTCCTTTGCTGCCTGATCAGCCAGGGCATTCCCTTTAGCTATGTGCGTTTGTAGACCAATATGTGCCTTACAATTGATAAGAGCAACTTCGCTCGGTAAGTGGATGGTGGCCAGGAGATCATGTTCTAGGGTGTAATGTGAGATTCATCTCCCAGCTGCAGCTATGAAGCCTCTCCTCTGCCAGATTACCTCATGATCATGGACAACCCCAAAGGCATACTTGGAATCAGTATATACAGCCACATCGTTCCCCCAACATTAGGGCGGGAACAGGATCCATCCATAAATATATCAGGTGCTCCATCAATGGGTGTGGACTGTAAGTCAGGCCTAGGTGAGGTATGCTCATGTATAAGTTCAGCACATGCATGGGGGGGAGGCAAATCATCCTGTTCTCCCTTGTAGCCAAGTAGAGCATTCAGTATAGCCATTGGACCGAACGTGGGTGCTGAGTATTTGATATGAAGTTGAGGATTAGATAGCAACAAAACTTCATATCCACTCAGTCTTTGTGCTGACATATGTTGCGTATGTATGTTCCTCAACAGGGCCTGAACATCGTGTGGCATGCAGAGTAGTGGGATGACCCAGGGTGATAGGCGTGACCATCTCAGCGACCATAGCACAGGCTGCCAAACTCCTGAGACACGCAGGCATGCCCTAAACCTGTACGGGAACCACTTTTGAGAAAAAAAGCAGCAGGGTGGAATTTACCTCCATGATCCTGCGTCAGGACTCCTGCCATGGTTTTACAATTGTCCCTGGCAAATAAGTGAAACATCACGCCATAGTCGGGCAGGCCCAAACCAGGACTGGAAACCATTGCACATTTCAAATGACTAAAAGCTTGTAACATGTCATCAGACCATTTAATGGAGTCAGGCATCTCAGTATTAGTGGCTTGTCTCAGAATATTATTAGGAACAATCAGCAATCCATTGGCGGCAGTAACCAATCATGCCAAGAAAGGTCAACATGTCCTTCTTGGTTTGTGGGCGGGGCAGACCCAGTATGGCAGTAATTCTGACATGGCTGATTCTCCTCTCACCTTTACTGAGAACAAAGTCCAAATACTCAACTCTTTCCATACACCATTGTAATGTGTCACATAACCACAGTAGTAAACTAACACAGTCTGCCTGGCAGGCCTCCCGAGTAGAACTACATATGAGGAGATCGTCCACATATTGTAGAAGGACAGAACCATGAGGGGTAGTCCAAGGGCGCAGTGTAATGTGGAGGACAATGGAGTAGACTACTGGAGAGTCCACATAACCCTGAGGCATTCTACACCAAGTATACTGGCGAAATCTAAACGTGAAAGCAAAAAGTGGCTGTGTCTCCTTGTCAACTGGGACAGAAAAAAATGCATTCATCAAATCAATAACAGAGAAAACCTCTGCCTGGGCAGGAATAGCTGATAGCAGAGATGGTACGTCAGGAACCACAGGGGACTATGGGTATAATAACAACCTTATTAATATCAACTACTTCAATAGGTCCCTTTAACAAGATGACCCCTATAGTCATAAAAATGAACCGTTCCTTAAGGTCACTGTCCTCATCATGAGGAGGTATATGTTCAGGTTTGGGGAAACATTCTTTTGTGATCTAAGGCGCATGGGAGAAATGACATCTCTAGTGTTAGAAATGTGTGAATTGTATTCTACATGTTCTCGTATTTCCAGGACAACAACTGGTCAATCCCAAACTGTCAGAAACTGCATTTTTAGCTCAGGAGCCCCCCCCCCCCTCACTGCTGTCACTCGAAGCCTTGTGTATGTAATGGACATGAGGAGAAGGGGGGCAGGGAGCTGCGGGCAGCGTCTAAACTATCTCCCAACAGATGCTGTGAAGAAGAAGTGTGTACTGTAAAAGGACTCCAGAGTGTCAGCTCTTCTCCTCCTATCTTCTTCCCTTTTGAGCCAATTTAATAATGCTTGGGCCTCAAAGTACTTTTTAATCTAAGTCACCTGTTAGAAGGGACGGATATATCTGTGGGATATTTCCTAAATTGGGAGGAAGGGCTTCTAGAGTGAACTCCTTGTCAATTCTTTATCTAACTCATGTTTATTTTTATATATATATATCCCTCCCTCCTGGTTCCCTGCCTACTGCTTGTGAACCTTTATTTGGTCCATCATACCATTATGGTGCTTAAGTAAGGCAATTTTCCCTACTTGACTGCATACACTGCATGTCCCACTGGGGTCTGGACCATAACATGGGTAAGCTTCAGTGTCATCCAAACATAATCCTTATCACCATATCCATATGGAAGACGTCATTAGCCTCTTCCTGAGGGAACAAATTCATACTCTTTATTCACTCTGTCCATACTGCCAGATTATCAACCCAGGGAGTAACTAAACAATAATCAGTCCCACAGACTCGGGCTACATAATCCTCACACTTTTCACCTACATTCGGAGGGGGTGGAGAGACCTTTCCTTGCTGTGCACCCATGTCATATAACTTAATTGAGATGGAGGCAGAGCTAAATTGACCCCAGGACTGTCCGTACAGAATCTATGCACAACGTCCTTCACAATTATCAGGTAGTATAATCCCTTAAAATAGTTACTCGCGGTCACCAGTTGCGGGCTTAAAAGGTCATCCAGGACACACACAATAAAGTTAGTACAGTGGTCACAGTTTCAATTGCTGCTTACATTCAGCATAAAAAATTACTTAATGCTGTATAACATCATAACATAACAGAAAGCATAAGAAAGCGACAGAAAAGAAGCAACAGACAGGGGGTGACAAAAGAAATCAAGGTGCAGACACTATATGAAGTCTTCCCAAAAGACTACCTCTGGTATATCCTTCCCGAAAAGATATAACTAACTATAAAATACTTCCCTAAAGTATCTGTGTGACCTGGCCAGGAGTCTATTTACAGTCTATCTTCCCTAAAGACAGACACTATCTTTTTTCATTCTATGTTCCCTAAAGACAGATTCTAATATTCTATCTTCCCTAAAGACAGATTCTAATATTCTATCTTCCCTAAAGACAGATTCTAATCATTCTATCTTCCCTAAAGACAGATTCTAATATTCTACCTTCCCTAAAGGTAGCTTCCCTATCTCTTTCAGAGTGTCTAAAGCGGATTCAAAATAGAAGTAACAGAAAATTTTACGGAAAGCATCGGAATGTCCCCAGTCTTTAGACAGGAATGTTCCGTTACTTACCGAATTCCTGTACTTCTATTACACGGACGAGCTCCCAACTGAAAGAATATCATCCTTCTCTCTATGCACCGTGATTCCTTTCTGTGTCCCCGAAGACAGACGTCTGGAGAACGTGTCAATGACAGATGCAGAATTATGTCAGAAACAGTTCTATTTATTGTTCGTCGTACAGGGCCTTATATACTTTCAAACATACATACAAGAATAGCTTGAGCTCTTATTACAATAATAGCAGTACCTTATAGAGAAAGAAAGGCATCTCTCATTATAATAAATGCTGACTAGAAACTTCTCCTTATAAAGACAGGAGGTAATTGTATACATAGTCACCCTTCAATATGATGTCACCCAACCTCTTGTCCTTCATACAGATCACACAGCTAATTCTGTTTAACCCTTCACCTTGGTAGTTTAAGGAGCCTACTTTCGACCCCCCCCCCCATCCAGTGCCGCTTGCATCCGTGAACACCTGGATTTCTGGATCTTTTATCCAACTTACACCTTTCGACAGATTTGTCTTTTCTATCCACCAATTCAAATCGGATCTTACATGAGTGGGGATGAATATTTTCTTCTCTAAGGAGGACTGTTTCTTGTCCCAATTCTTCAGGATCCAGGATTGGGTTATCCTGGTATGAGCCTGGGACCACAATACTGATGTGATGCAGGAGGTCATCATTCCCAATAGACTCATGGCATTGCGTATGGAGCACTTGGTCTGGCCCTGAAATTTGTTTGTTTTACCTATGAAGGTTGTTAATTTTTCTTGAGGAAGAGATATCTTCTGAGTTCTTGAATCTAAAAGTACTCTTAGGAATTTCATCTTGGTTGATGGGACCAGACAGGATTTTTTCTGATTTATTATCCAGACCAACTCTAAAAACAGATGAATTAGGTGGTGAGACTGTACGCCTCTGATTCAGATTTTCCCAGAATGAGGAAGTCGTCTAGATACGGGAAGACTTTTGTTACCTCTGATCTGAGAGGAGAGATCATTTCCACTACTAGCTTTTTGAAAATTCTCGGGGCCGAAGAAAATTCCGAAGGGTAGAGCCGTGAACTGGAAGTGGTTTACCACTCCGGTGCTGTCTATCAGCGCAAACCTGAGATATTTTTACGAGTTTGTGTATGGTAAGCGTCCTTCAAATCTATGGACGTCATGTAATCTCCTACTTTGATTAGAGGAGTGATGGACGTTATAGATTCCATTTTGAATATCCTGTAAAGAATGGACGTATTTATACCCCTTTGGGTTTATGAAGGTACGAAAGGAGCCGTCTGGCTTCTGTACCAAAAACAGGTTGGAATAATAACCCCTTCCTTCTTCTGAACAGGGGACTTTTACTACCACACCTGACTCTATAAACTGCAGGGTGCCCTGCCAAATCCTTCCCAGAACTTTTTGAGCTGTGAGAGGTTATCCAAAACTTTTTGGGAGGGGTTGAGGAGAATTCTATCTGATAGCCGTTTTTTTAAATATCCAAGGCCCAGGGGTTCTGGGTCGTGGTTTCCCAAAAGGGTAGAAATCTCCTCAACCTTCCTCCCACTCTGGCGTCATTGTTTGTCAGACTGTTTGTTTGTTTTGGTGATTGAGAAGGAACACTCTGCCCTTTCCTCCTTTTTGGTAGCTCCACCTACCGGTTTCCCCCTTCCCCCTATAGGACCTGGATTGGGTGTTAAAGGGACGAAAGGGCTTCTTTTTGTTTTCCTCAGCGAATCCCTTTTTATCTGCCGCTTTCTCGAGGATAGAATCCAGAACGGGACCAGAAACATATTTCCCTGAAAAAGCGATAGAGCATAATTTAGATTTTGATGCTCTATTGCCTCCCCAGGATTTCATCCACAGGGCCCTCCTTGCAGAATTTGAAAGAGCAGCATCTTTGGCAGCAAACCTCATGGACTCGGCTGAGGCATCAGGCAAAAATGCTGTAGCTGATTTGAGGAGAGGAATGGAAATTAGAATTTCTTCTCTCGGGTTTTATTCTTAATATGGTTCTCAAGTTCGCTAAGCCAGAAATACATTGATCTAGCTACGGAGGTTGCAGCTATGTTAGTTTTTATACCAAACATGGATGCTTCCCAGGACTTTTTTTCAGGAGAGAATCCGCCTTTCTCTCCATCGGAACCTGTAATTGGGAGGAGTCCTCAAAGGGAAGGGAGGTCTTCTTGACCACCTTTGCTACCTGGACGTCGATTTTCGGAATTTCGTTAAATATCAGTTGGCTCAAACAGTAATCTATTTTTGAATTTTCTGAGGACTCCCAGTCTCCTCTCAGGGTCCGTCCACTCATCCAAGATCATATCCTTTATATTTTCGTTCACTGGAAATACTTCAGATTTCTTAGCTCTGAGCCCTCCAAACATCTCGTCTTGGACCGATCAAGGTTTTTGTACCTCCTCAATGCCCATGGTTGCCCTTACGGCGCCCAATAAATCTTCCATCTCCTCAGACGAAAAGTAATACTTTTTCCTGTCCTCTACTATTTCACCCTCTGATAGTGCATCTACGTTCTGTCTAGAGTTGGAAGCGTCTTCGTCCATGTCCTCTGATTCAGAGAAGGATGGAGCAGACATTCGCAATTTTTTTCGCAGGTGGAGTAGAAGGGGCAGATCTGAGAGAGGCTAACAAGGATTAAATTTCACTCTGAATCATTGATTTGACCTCCATAAGTATGGACGGTTGCTCCTCTTTGACAAGCTCATTAAGGCCTCATGCACACGACTGTTTTTTTTTACGGTCTGCAAAAACGGGGTCCGTAGGTCCGTGATCCGTGACCGTTTTTTCGTCCGTGGATCTTCCTTGATTTTTGGAGGATCCACGGACATGAAAAAAAAGTCGTTTTGGCTTCCGCCTGGCCAGTGCGGAGCCAAACGGATCCGTCCTGAATTACAATGCAAGTCAATGCGGACGGATCCGTTTGACGTTGACACAATATAAATAAAGAAACCTGAAAACCCACCTCTTCAGACAAGCCTACAACCAGTGACCCTGCTGCCTCTATACCGCCATGACCAACTTAACCCGCACCTACTGTGTCCTTCTCCCATACTATGCAGATTGTAAGCCCTCACGGGCAGGGCCCTCTCTCCTTCTGTACCAGTTTGTAACTCATCTTGTTTATGATTAGTGCAATTGTCTGTGCTATGTATGTGCATTGCTTATAATATGTACAGCGCTATGGAATGAATGGCGCTTTAATAATAAATAATAATAATAATATGGTGCAATTTCAAACGGATCCGTCCCCATTGACTTTCAATGTAAAGTCAGGAGTCCCTTTTATACCATCGGATAGGAGTTTTCTCCAATCCGATGGTATATTTTAACTTGAAGCGTCCCCATCACCATGGGAACGCCTCTATGTTAGAATATACTGTCGGATATGAGTTAGATCGTGAAAACTCATATGCGACAGTATATTCTAACACAGAGGCGTTCCCATGGTGATGGGGACGCTTCTAGTTAGAATATACTACAAACTGTGTACATGACTGCCCCCTGCTGCCTGGCAGCACCCGATCTCTTACAGGGGGCCGTGATCAGCACAATTAACCCCTCAGGTGCCGCACCTGAAGAGGTTAATTGTACGTATCATATCCCCCTGTAAGAGATCAGGGCTGCCAGGCAGCAGGGGGCAGACCCCCCTCCCTCCCCAGTTTGAATATCATTGGTGGCCAGTGCGGCCCCCCTCCCTCCCTCTATTGTAATAATAGGTTAGTGGCACAGTGTGCGCCCCCCCCTTCTCCCTCTATTGTAATAATTTGTTGTTGGCACAGTGTGTGTGCCCCCCCTTCCTCCCTCTATTGTAATAATTTGTTGGTGGCACAGTGTGCGCCCCACCCGACCGCCCCTTCCTCCCTCTATTGTAATAATTCATTGGTGGCACAGTGTGCGCCCCACCCGGCCCCCCCCCTTCCTCCCTCTATTGTAATAATTCGTTGGTGGCACAGTGTGCGCCCCCCCCCCGCCCCCCCTTCCTCCCTCAATTGCAATAATTCGTTGGTGGCACAGTGTGCGCCCCCCCCGCCCCCCCCCCTTCCTCCCTCTATTGTAATAATTCGTTGGTCGCACAGTGTGCGCCCCCCATCGGCCCCCCTCCCTCTATAGCATTAACAGCATTGGTGGCCAGTGTGCGGCCTCCCATCCCCCCCCCCCCCCCCGATCATTGGTGGCAGCGGAGTTCCGATCGGAGTCCCAGTTTAATCGCTGGGGCTCTGATCGGTAACCATCGCAACCAGGACGCTACTGCAGCCCTGGTTGCCATGGTTATTTGGCAATAGTACAATAGTAGAAGCATCATACTTTAAATGAAATTTAAACTGGGGAGAGAGGGGGTCTGCCCCCTGCTGCCTGGCAGCCCCGGATCTCTTATAGGGGGCTATGATACGCACAATTTTAATTGTGCGGATCACAGCCCCCTGTAAGAGATCGGGTGCTGCCAGGCAGCAGGGGGCAGTCTTGTACACAGTTTGTAGTGTATTCTAACTAGAAGCGTCCCCATCACCATGGGAACGCCTCTGTGTTAGAATATACTGTCGGATATGAGTTTTCACGAAGTGAAAACTTAGATCTGAAAAAGCTTTTATGCAGACGGATCTTCGGATCCGTCTGTATGAAAGTAACCTACGGCCACGGATCACGGACACGGATGCCCATCTTGTGTGCATCCGTGTTTTTTCACGGACCCGTTGACTTGAATGGGTCCGTGAACCGTTGTCCGTCCAAAAAATAGGACAGGTCATATTTTTTGGACGGACAGGATACACGGATCACGGATGCGGCTTCAAAACGGTGCATTTTCCGATTTTTCCACGGACCCATTGAAAGTCAATGAGTCCGCGAAAAAAAACAGAAAACGGCACAACGGCCACGGATGCACACAACGGTCGTGTGCATGAGGCCTAATGCAGACTTTGCAGAGCTTCTTTTTGTAATTTTTCCGGCAATCTTTTGCCACAAGTCGCGCATCTAGGGATTTTGGCCTTAGTTCTGGGCTCTTTCATTCCCTAAAAGAGGAGCAACCCAGTATTGGTAGGTTATTGCAAGAAGTAGCATGACAATATGATACACATTTTCCTTCCCCACAGGGGAACTCACGATTTGAGCAGCCGAGGGGGCATCTGTGGAGTCCATCTGGTCTGCAGGGGTATCGGGGGCCGACATCTGGAGCAGGAGCCTTACTGGGATGCTAATTCTTTTCAAATCTCCCGCCTTTGAGTGATAGATGCGGCGTCTGACGTCATCTTTGTGCGCGTGCGTCCCGGCTCCTAGCTCTGCACCCTAAACTCCTGCCGGCCTGGAACAGAGACTGTGCGGCTTCACACTAAGGGGTCCACGTGCATTGTGTTCAACAGTGCGCGGTCAGCTTCCTCCAGGAGGGGGGGTACCCTGCGCGTTGGGGAGGGATTCGGGCCCCCGCTGGAACAGGAACGAGATCGTCTCCATAGTCCACCTCTGCCCAGCTTAGGACGGAGCCGTCGGAGGGCAGAGGAAAGGGATAGCGATCCCAACAGGTATTTTAAAAATAACAAACGCTGTCATCTTCTCACCTCCTACAGGAGGTCTCTCTGTGAGGTGCCCCGTAGGGACAGGAAACATTGAGGGTGAGAGTGGGTGGTGGCCTTTTAAACTATGTGTTCCTGCCCCTACAGAGGTCAATCTCCAGGTTAAGCCGTCATGGTGGACGAAATGGAAATATACTATAAATTCCAGGTTGGTGTTTGTATCGGAGTCTTATAAAATCCGTCTTGTAGTGCTTTTATTAATAAGTAAAATAAAGTAAAACCTCATAAAAGAAGGAACTCCAAATTGTATCTAGAATGCAGGACCCCCTCTAAAATTGGCACTGTGACCCATGTATACAAAGCCCTGTGATCTGTTTTAAACACATTTAAAGGGGTTGTCCAAGTAATTTTTTTATTCATGGCGTATCCTCAGGATAGGTCATCAATATCAAATCAGCGGGGGGTCCAACACTCAGCTGGTTGAAGAAAAAGTGCATGTCGTGCCATCGCTGCCTTCTTTTCATTGTTTACCTGCTCACTGTCGCAACAGCAGCGATGATGGACAGGTGTAGTTACAAGAAGCCTTCCTATTCACTTTTTCAGTGGGACGGCTTGTTCCTCCTCAAGTATATAGGACATCAATAAAAATAACTTGGACAACCCCTTTAAGGGTCCAGTTATACGGCAACATGTGTCGCATGACACAAAGCGTTATGGCTACATGGCGACATTTGATATAATGTATTTCAATGGTATTGCTATGTGGCATGCCACATGTTGTGACCGCAACGGGATGGTCGCAAAAAAAATCTGTCTTGGATGGATTTTTTGCGGCACTAGCATTCGCAGAATGTAGCATGTGACATAGCAACTCCATTGAAATTCATGAAATGTCATGTGCCAAAAATGTTGCGGTGTAGCTTCTCATTGTCTGCAGTAGATTTGTTCCTTAATTTACAGCCCTAATTGTCTGTTTCAGGTGAGGTGTCATGGGAGCAAGGAAAAGTGTCTGGAACGGTTTATAGCGGAGATGAACAGCTTACCCAACTTCTTGTGAAGGTAGAAGTCAGAATAATGCTGTGTCCCTGCTCAGAACCCCCAGAAATATCAGCGGATTGATACTCTGCTGGGGCTGCACTAGAAATGGTTTGAAGGGGATGTGCAGTGGTATATATTGATTACCTATCCTTAGCATAGGTCATCAATATCAGATCGGTGGGGGTCCTCCTACCGGCAGCCCTGACGATCAGCAGTTTGAAGGGTTTGCTGTGCTCATGGGAATTCTCCTTCCTCTTCAGTATTTTCCTGCACGCCATCTCTCTTCAAGCATCAGCGCAGTGTAACTACAGCTTCTCGTCCTATACAAGTGAATGGAACAGGCAGCTGAAATTACACCGCGCCGCTACAAGGGAGACATCGTGCAGCTCAACTTTGAAGAGGACACATAGTCTCATGGGCCATCATTATGAGACCAATGCACAAGCCCCTTATATAAATAGATGATCAAATAATATATGACAATGGGGAGACCTGAACTGGAGTTTCTCTTTGAAGCTCTCTAATCCAGATAGTGGGGGGAGGGGTTCCTGAACGTCCTCTATGATGTTTATAAGGTGCCTATGGAATTCATGCTTCTATAGTGCATGTATTTGATTTATGTGTGAAAGAATGCTTAGGCCTCTTTCACACGGACGAGAGATTTCCACGCGGGTGCAATGCGTGAGGTGAACGCGTTGCACCCACACTGAATCCGGACCCATTTGCTTTAATGGGGCTGTGCAGATGAGCGGTGATTTAAATTTTTTTTATTTATTTTTTATTTATTTTTTTCACGCATCACTTGTGTGTTGCGTGAAAATCGCAGCATGTCTATATTGTGCATGGGCTGCGTCAAAATCGCAAGCATCCGCAAGCAAGTGCGGATGCGGTGCGATTTTTCACGCACGGTTGCCAGGAGACGATAGGGATGGAGACCCGATCATTATAATTTTCCCTTATAACAGGAAACGGACCTGTGGTGATGTCACTACGCTCATCACATGGTCCGTCACATGATCCATCACCATGGTAAAAGATCATGTGATGGACCATGTGATGAGCGCAGTGACGTCATCAAAGGTCCTATTCCTCAAAGAAGACAGAAGAGAAGCCGGGCTGTGCGAACAAGTGGATTAAGGTGAGTTAAATTATTATTTTTTTTAACCCCTGAAGCCCTATTGTACTAAGCATTCTGTATTAAGAATGCTATTATTTTCCCTTATAACCATGTTATAAGGGAAAATAATACAATCTACACAACACCTAACCCAAACCCCAAACTTCTGTGAAGAAGTTCGGGTTTGGGTACCAAACATGCCAATTTTTCTCACATGCGTGCAAAACACATTACAATGTTTTGCATTCGCGCTGAAAAATCGCACATGTTCCCGCAACGCACCCTCATCTTTTTCCTCAACGCCCGTGTGAAACCAGCCTTAGGGGTACAGCTAAAAGCTACATTGTTTTTCAATGAAAATTAAGTTAAAACCATTCTCTTTGCTATATACAGGTGTACGGAGAGTTTGCCTGGAGCAATCCTTTACATCCTGATGTTTTTCCCGGTGTACGTAAAATGGAAGCAGAAGTAATAAGAATGGCGTGTAACCTTTTTAACGGAGGTCCTGAGACATGTGGAGCAGTGAGTTATTTGTCTTTTCTCAAGTCTTCAGCACTGTTAGGCTCTAAGAAATTGAAGTGCAGTGTGAGATTCGGATTAACCCCAGCAGGAGCTGTTTCCTTTTGTGATTAAATACTTCAATATCCATATATTTTTTCAATATGAGTGCGGTAACACCTTTTAGACCTCAAGCACATGGCATTGCCACTCGCACAAACCCCATACTGCAGCACATGGGGACCTATAGGCACTCTGGGGGGGTCACTTGCCATTGCCCCTAGCCAGAATACTGATGTTAAAAAGTTGTAAACTGCAGGTTTTACACAGCCCCCACCAGTTTCCAAAAAAGGTGGTGTGGGAGAGGTCATATGCCCTTGTCAGATTTTTCATAATTTACGCCAATTTTTTTGCATAAATGATTACCGGAAACTACACCAGCTGGCATAGATTCCACTCTAGGCGCATGGACTTCTGGAGGATATGGTTAATTTAGGAAGAAGCAGGAGCCTCATCATGAATTAAGCACATTCTCCAGCAGCCCAGTGGATATCAAGATCGGAGAAGAAAACATTGATCTTGATGATGTACAGCGCCATTCTTTTAAAATACAGCAAGTCGTGGATTTCATATGAATTCCTGAGAAAAACCTGTGTGTGCCTCTCACCGATGATCTGTTGCCCAAAGATCCCATTCCCTTTTTGGTGCTGGCTAGCCAAGGCTTCCTTTCCAGAGTTAGGGTGCATTCACACAACCGTGCCACGTTTTGCGGTCTGCAAATGGCGGATCTTGGCCCCATGCGTTCCGCATTTTGCGGACCACACATGGCCGGCGTAATATAGAAAATGTCTATTCTTGTTCACAATCGCGAACAAGAATAGGACATATTCTATCATTTGGGGCGGGGTCACGGAACAGAACAACGAATACAGACAGCACACCATGTGCTGTCTGCATCTTTTGAGGCTCCATTGAAATGAATGGGGCAGCACCCATTCCCCAAAATTGTGGAACGGATGCAGACCCATTCATATAGTTTGTGAATTCACCCTTAGTGGATCAGAAGAATTCCATACTGAAGATTTGTCTAGGGTTGTACAGACCATTGGCATAGGGAGTCTTTTAGGCCAGGCAGTCCTCCTCGGGTGAAAAAAAGGATAAATGATGTAAATTAGCTCTCGCCCCTATCATGCTACCCCAAAAGTCAATGTCCGACCCTTTAACATTTGTTAAGCGTTGGGTCCAAGTACTAGTAAAGGTAGTAAACGCCATTGAACACAAGAAAAGTATAGTAAAAACCAGCACTGTACATCTAGCGGGATTACTGAGAGAGCAATGTACACAGGTATGGTAGTAAAAATGCGTATTTATTTTTATGACAATAGAATAAAAATGAAAAATAAAGAATAAAAAAATATAAATGAAATTGCAATTTGCAGAGGTGGGGATGCACAGTGGCAAAAGTGCAAAGGTGGTGGATGTGGGAATGAGACAATGCGGTGGTTGTCCGATGGTGGTTTCCACCTTCAATTGGTTCAATAGTTCAATAGTTTGTTGTATCCATTTGTATGCAGTTCGCAGAAAATAGTCTTATAAAATATGGAATATATAAAAATGTATTACGGGGGGAAGATGCTGTGTTTCCCTGTTTACGGCACACTCCCCGCCACCAATGTCACCACTAGACACACCTCCCGCCTACACACATACCAAAACGCATAATCCCAAAAAAGACACCACCCACTTCACATAACACTCCCTAGACATTGAATATGCCTAAAAACAAAAACACGCCATTGACAAAAACGCAGCGGTACCGCAGGAAAGACAAAAACTACAGAACCCTAACTATATTGGAAACCACAAGCCAATAAAGAACCAAACCAACAACCGGTACAATACTACACCTACTACAGTAGAACAAGTACAAATAAAGAAAATCATCCAACCGAGATAACACAACAAATAGTACAGTAGGCAAACACAAAAATTCGGATTCCACCCGATTTTTATAAACTAAAAACTAGCTCCCGAAAAAATCAGATAAAAAAATTCGGACACATCCAGATTTTCGATAGAACCATCACACCTGAAAGTTCGGATCACAAAAAAATCAGATCCAGTCCAGGTCTTTGAAAGATCCACAAGCAGGGTATAAAAGGCAACACAATGGCAGTCAGACGGCTACCACTGGTGAAGAAGGCAGCTAAGACCTTCGAAACTTGTCTGGTGACTCCCCACTAAACCTGCAAGTCATTCTACCCTGGAAGCGCTTCCAAACAATCGGTAACACCGGAATCTTCTAGATCGAAAAAAACGTCCCACGAAAATTCATAAACTGAATTCGGCAAAGACACGTGAGACACCAGACAAGTGACGTCACACCCACGTGGAACGCCAAAGACCGGGAAACAGACATCACAGAGCGCAGCAAGGACGCTCCAACAGCCGGGACACCTACACTTCACAAAGAAGGTAAACTACAGTCGTGGTGCAGCCCCTCATAGTGTGTGGGACATTACCTATACCTTTTTGTCACAAGTTTTTTTATCTTTTTATCTTTTTATTATTATATTTTTTTCTACTGTGACTAACATCAGTGTCCGGCCAGCAAACCATAAACAGGGAAACACCGCATCTTCCCCCCACTAATAAATTTTTATCTATTTCATATTTTATAAGACTATTTTCTGCGAACTGCATACAAATGGATACAACAAACTAGTGAACCAATTGAAGGTGGAAACCACCATCGGACAACCACCGCATTGTCCCATTCCCACATCCACCACCTTTTGCACTTTTGCCACTGTGCATCCCCACCTCTGCAAATTGCAATCTTCATTTTTATTTTTTTATTCTTTATTTTTCATTTTTATTCTATTCTCATAAAAATAAATACGCATTTTTACTACCATACCTGTGTACATTGCTCTTTCAGTATTACCGCTAGATGTAGAGTGCCGGTTTTTACTATACTTTTCTATTTTCATAACCCCCCTTTCTGATCGGGTGAATCAGTTCAAAACCAGAGCACCTACACATTGTACCGATCAGGTGAGCCACTACTTTTTTCGCCATTGAAAACTAGAGCTTCCTGTACTAATACATAACTTGGCTCTCCTTCAGAACGTTATTGATGGTAGCTACAAGTCATTTTGCAAGGCCTGTTAAAGGATTGACTTATAGGGTAGGTTCCTTCAGTAGGTGGCACTAGAGTAGTATGAGCGGTCACTTACATATTACTGAACAGCTCCACATTTCAATGGAGTTGACCTTTTATCCAACTAAGTTTGGAAACCCTGGGGCTGTGACGTTTGGCAGTGTACAAGAGCCAGCCTCTGCTCCAGTGTTTTCTGGATTCTGAAATTGGAGAGAGTTAGGGCTGTTTCACACGAGCGGATGCCGTGCGTGACATCCGCTCCGTGAAAGAGTGCCAAGACCCGATGCAGACAGGCAGAGGCACGGAGCATTAACATGATTGACAATGCTCCGTGCCTCTCTGTGATCTCTTTACTACGAAATCACAGTGAGATAAAGTTGTCACTGTGATTTCGTAGTAAAGAGATCACAGAGAGGCACGGAGCATTATCAATCATGTTAATGCTCCGTGCCTCTGCAGTCTGCATTGGGTCTTGGCTGTCATTCACGGAGCGGATGTCACGCACGGCATCCGCTCGTGTGAAACAGCCCTTAGAGGGGTGAATTTAGGAGGAAAACCGAAGAGGAGAAATCCAGACAGTCGTGCTTGTGATGAAGGTTACATTTGTTGTTTTCAGCATGTCTGCATGAGGTCACGGTTGAACTTGTGTTTTGTGCTGATCTGAGAAGACGCAGGAAGCCAGACAGCTGTGCCTCATATGACTTCACTGTATGGTGTCTGCTCTGTATTGAGCAATACAGTACGTTTCATAATGTCTAGAGGCCACAATTACACATCGGGCTGGATTTATTCTGTGGGACTCAGCATTTTATTATTGGAATAATATATATTTATATGTATTTAAGAATCCAGTAAATGATGCCTTTGACTTGTCCTGTTTTGTCTTAAGTCATGTACAACAATTATCTGTAATTACAGCTCCCTGCAGGACACCTAAATAACAAGGAAATACTGGGTCACAACGCTTGCATCTCTATTAATTAATGGAACCATATTAGTTTCACCCAATGGATGATTTGTATATGTGTTTCTTAAAGGGGACACGTCACATTGAACATGGTGTTTAAGCTGCAGGCAGCATGTTATAGAGCAGGGGAGAAGCTGAGCAGATTGGTATATAGATTTATGGGAAAAGATTCAGTAAAACTTGCAATTTATTCATTTAAACTCCTCCTCATTCTGAGCTTTGAAGTCAAGGAGGTGTCCTATCAGAGACCATAGGCGTGCACAGCCTATTGCATTAGGCTGTGCACCCTAAAGCACAAATATACACACACACACACACCGCATGTGTATGTATATACAGTTGCAAGAAAAAGTATGTAAACCCTTTAGAATCATATCGATTTCTGCACAAATTGGTCATAAAATGTGATCTTATCTCCATCTAAGTTGCAACAATAGACAATCACAGTCTGCTTAAACTAATAACACACAAATAATTAAATGTTACCATGTTTTTATTGAACATACGATGTAAACATTCACAGTGTAGGTGGAAAAAGTATGTGAACCCCTAGACTAAAGACATCTCCAAGAGCTAATTGGAGTGAGGTGTCATCCAACTGGAGTCCGATTAATGAGATTGGAGGTATTGGTTACAGTTGCCCTGCTCTATAAAAAACACTCACCAGTTCTGTGTTTGCTTTTCACAAGAAGCATTGCCTGATGTGAATGATGCCTCGCACAAAATAGATCTCAGAAGACCTACAATTAAGAATTGTTGACTTGCAAAAAAATCGGAAAGGGTTATAAAAGTATCTCCAAAAGCCTTGCTGTTCATCAGTACAGTAAAAGGAGAAAGTTGAGCGCTGCTGCTACTCTCCCTAGGAGTGGCCGTCTGATAATCCTAAGTAATTGGAAGCAGCTATGTCCCTTGCTGTACGTCTTGATAGGGGCAGAGAGCTAGGGGTCCTCACCTTCAGGACGTACTGTCCAATAAGGGTACTGCTTCCTTTGACATTGCCTTGTGATGAGCCTTTGCAGTTAGGAGGAGCTACTCCTGGAACTACTGGCAAAAGCTTGGGTCATGTGAAAGGAGTCTGCTTTTGTTGTGGCAAGAAGGGACATTTTGCGAATGAAAAAAAGAAAAAAAGAAAAAAAGTTGAATCCCCAAATTACTATTGGTAGTGTGGGTGGGGAGCAAGAAAACCTACTTTTGTCTTTTACTGGTAGTACCCATTTTCTCCTGTCTGCCGAGGTGGCGCTAGAGTCCAAAACTGTGAAAAACGAAGCATTTATCGACAGTGGGGCAGGAGTTTATTTGATTGATGGACAGTTTGTACAGTATTCACGGGTTGACTACTAATGCATTAGAGAATAGTATTTCTGTCTTTGCAATTGACTCAGCACCTCTCGCCCAAAAATGCCTGTCGCAGGTAGTGAATGACATTCATTTAAGAGTGGGTGATTTGCATCAGGAATCTATCTCCTGTTATGTGTTGGAGGGTCTGCCTACTCCGTTGTTGTTGGCCTTACCATGGTTAAGCAAACCTAACCCTAACATCAATTGGCAAGCGAGACAGATTCTCGATTGGAGTGATTTTTGCATGGACAACTGTCCTAATGCATCGTTCTCTATGGTTGCCACTAAAACTGTACCCTCGTTTATTTCAGAATTTTCTGATGTGTTTTCTGAGAGTGGTAATCGGGAGTTGCCTCCGCATCGGGAGTATGACTGTCCTGTCAATCTTATTCCCAAAGCTAAATTGCCCAAATCTCGGTTGTATAATCTTTCGGAACCCGAAAAGAAAGGCTATGCGAGAGTATATCACCGAGAGTTTGGCAAAGAGACATTTTAGACCATCCAAGTCCCCAGTGACTGCTGGATTTTTCTTTGTAAAGAAAAAGGATGGTACCCTGAGACCATGTCTGGACTTCCCTAAGCTCAATCGTATTACCGTCCGTGATCCTTACCCCCTTCCTTTGATTCCGGATTTGTTTAGTCAGATTGTAGGTGCCAAGATGTTCTCTAAATTGGATCTGAGGGGGGCATATAATCTGGTAAGGATCAAGGAGGCGGATGAGTGGAAGACTGCATTTAATACCCCTGAGGGTCATTTTGAAAACCTGGCCATGCCCTTTGGGTTAACCAATGCTCCCGCGGTTTTTCAACACTTTGTCAATGACATCTTTCATCATTTGGTGGGGAGGTTTGTCGTTGTATACCTTGATGACATACTAATTTATTCACCTAATATGGAGACTCTTCAGGATCATGTGAGACAGGTGTTACAGATCCTAAGAGTGAAAAGGTTGTATGCTAAGATGGAAAAGTGTTTATTTGCCATACAGGAAGTGCAATTTCTGGGTTACCTGCTCTCATCCTGAGGTTTTCATATGGATTCCGAGAAGGTCTGTGCCGTGTTGGACTGGGATCGACCTGAAAATCTGAAAGCGCTTATGTGGTTTTTGGGGTTTACCAACTACTACTGTAAATTTATTTTGAACTATTCATCAGTGGTTAAACCTTTAACAGACATGACTAGGAAGGGTGCTGATATTTCTATCTGGTCTGATGCGGCATTACAGGCCTTTTCTGCTGTAAAAGAAGAATGTTTTGCTTCGGCTCATATTCTGGTGCAACCGGATGTGTCTCAGCCATTTATTGTTGAGGTTGACTCGTCTGAGGTAGGGGTAGGAGCAATATTGTCGCAGGGTCCTTCACCCAGTAAATGGCGCCCATGTGCATTTATTTTTTTTAAACTCTCGACTGCTGAAAAGAATTATAATGTGGGGAATAGGGAATTGCTGGCCATTAAGTTGGCATTTGAGGAATGGCAGCATTGGTTGGAAGGAGCAATTCATCCTATTACGGTAATTACAGATCACAATAATCTGGCCTACTTGGAGTCGCCTAAGCGACTGAACCCAAGGCAGGCCAGATGGTCATTGTTTTTCACCAGATTTAACTTCATCGTCACTTACCGCCCTGGGGTTAAGAACGTCAAGGCGAATGCTTTGTCAAGTAGCTTTCCTGGAGGGGGGGGGGGGGGGGGGTGAGTCTAATGACCCTAGTCCCATTTTATCTGAAGGGGTGGTTATATCCGCTCTTTATACTAATCTCGAGGCCAGGGTGTTGGAGGCACAGGAGGATGCTCCGGACTCTTGTCCTCAGGGGAAGTTGTTTGTTCCCTCCGAATTACGTCACAAGGTGTTCGAGGAACATCACTAAACGGTGCTTGCTGGGCACCCTGGGAGTAGATCGACTGTCGATCTCATCTCTCGCAGATTCTGGTGGCCGGGGTTGTGTAAGTGTATTGAGGACTATGTGTCAGCCTGTGGTACTTGTGCACGTGCTAAGGTCCAACATACTCGGCCTTCCGGATCTCTGCTTTCATTGCCCATCCCGTCCATACCTTGGACCCATTTGTCCATGGATTTTATCACTGATTTACCGAATTATTCGGGAAAGACCGTGATTCTGGTGGTTGTCGATCGTTTTAGTAAAATGGCACACTTTATTGCATTACCTAGTCTACCCAATGCTAAAACTCTTGCGCAGGTGTTTGTCGACAACATCGTGAAACTACATGGCATTCCCTCTGATGTGGTGTCCGATAGAGGGACTCAGTTTGTTTCCAGATTCTGGAGAGCGTTCTGTACTCGTCTGGGTATACAATTGTCGTTCTCTTCGGCTTTTCATCCTCAGTCGAACCTACAGACGGAGCGCAGTAATCAGAATCTGGATACTTACTTGAGACGTTTTGTTTCAGAGAATCAGGAAGAGTGGTCTTCATTTTTGTCGTTAGCTGAGTTTGCTATAAATAACCGTAGACAGGAATCCACTGATAAGTCGCAGTTTTTTGGGGCATATGGGTTCCATCCACAGTTTGGTACATTTTCTGGTGCTCATAATTCTGGCATTCCTGAGGAGGAACGATTTTCCTCTTCTTTGTCTTCTATTTGGCAGAAAATCCAAAATAACCTGGAAAAGATGGGCAACAGGTATAAGCGTGCGGCTGACAGGAAACGTATGAGTGGTTCGGACCTGAGAGTGGGTGATTCTGTGTGGCTGTCTACAAGAAACATTAAACTTAAGGTACCTTCTTGGAAGTTGGGACCAAGATTTATTGGTTCATATAAGATCACTGCCATTGTTAACCCTGTAGCCTTCCGTCTTGATCTTCATCAGGCATTGAAAATCCATAACGTTTTTCATAAATCGTTGTTAAAGAAATGTGTTGAACATGTTGCGCCGTCCTCCTTGCCTCCCGCTCCTGTCATGGTGGACGGCAATTTAGAATTTCAGATCAGCAGGATTGTGGACTCCCGAGTTCTGTAGAGATACCTCCAGTATCTCGTTGATTAGAGAGGGTACGGACCAGAGAAGAGGATGTGGGTTCCAGCGACCGATGTTAATGCTAGTTGTCTGGTAAGAGCATTCTACAGAGCTCATCCTGATAAGGTCGGCCCTGGGTGCCCGGAGGTCACCCGTAGAAGGGGGGGGGGGGTACTGTCACACTGGTGACAGGTTTTAGAAGGTCTGAAAGATTATCTGCACATTAGTGATCTGACGGCCTCTTTTGGTTTTGGTTTCACTTTGTCTGTGCGTTGCTTGTATGTCCACACCTCCTGTTCAGGTGTGGATCATGTGGCCTTTACCTCCCCCTATTTAGTCTGACTTTACCCATCACTCCTTGCTCTGGATAGCTTCATTTGGTTTTTGGAGGAGCTGGAGTGTGGTTCTAGTTGAAGTCCTGTTCATCCATCATCCATCAGCCTCAGAAGTTAAGTGTTCCAGCTTTTGTATTCCCCCCCACCTTTGTTGTTTGCTAGGCCTCAGCGAGATGCTGGTTCCTTCACCAGGGAAGGAGCGGGTTGTCTCTGCTCTGTCATTACCATCAGGGCATCCGAGGGCCACCAGGGTTTTCTAGGTTTCTGTGTATGGGAATCTCTACCATCGGGAGGTGCCCATACAGATAGGAGTTAGGGCCAGGAGCAGGGTTTTATAGGTGGTGACCCTTTTCCTTCCATAGCGGTGAGGCCTAGTGTCTTTTCCCTTCCTTCTTGTTGTCTTTTGGTGTTCTCCCCTATTACATCCGTGACATCATTAGCCCCCATTATGCCTCTCATTAGCCTTCATATGCCTCATTAGCCCCCATTACTCCTCTCATTAGCCTTTATTATGCTCCCAGCAGCCGCATTTTTTATAATATAAAAAAAAAACACTTACCTCTCTGCTCCTGGATGCCGCCGCTCCTCGCCACCCGCAAACCTCTTCCTCCTGCTGTCGGCTGTGCTCTGAACTGGCGTGCACAGCGTGACGTAACAAAGCGCCTCACACTGTGTGCAGCCCTGCACAGCCGACAGCTGAGGACCAGGAAGCTGTAAGTACATAGCGTTCACCGCTTCCTGGTCCTCCGGTACTAATGAGCGCTTCCAAAATGGAAGCGCTTCATTAGTATTTGCGTACGCCTTCCCTCTATGACTGTGTATCCAGAGACAGCTGTCAATCACTGACAAGACCGCCTGCTTGACTTCAAGGCCCAGAATGGCAGGAATGTAAATACATTTACATATGTTACTGAATCTTTACCCATAAAACTACTGTATTTATTATTCCTTTGCCGACATGTGATGTAACAGTACAACACACGTCGGGTCATTAAAAATGGCGCCCGCAAACACCAGGGCCTAATTTCCACAACTGGCGGTAATGATGTACATGGACATTTAACCCAAAAGATGCTGTGGTCAAATGTGAACACAGGACATAGGAGCACAAAAACCCATAAAAGCATGCTTCTGGGTGTGTACCGACTCTTCCTAGTGAGGATCGGGGGGCCGTATGGTGTATGCGGCAGGACTCCATAGGAATATAGTGTAAGGCCTCATGCAGCCGAGCGTATTTTGTTTCCGAGTCCGTTCCTTTTTTTGCGGACCCATTCATCTCAAATATGGTCGTGTGCATGTAGCCTAAGTCTCAGACTCCACTGCTAATGCATTGGGGTCTACGAGAGAAGCAATTTGATGATTTCTTATTCAAGGTCCCTATGGGAACTATTGAAAAGTTCACATCTTGGGGGGAACTTTTTTTTCAGACTGTTTGGCAAAGAACAGCCTGCTGGAGTTCACCTGGTCCAGCATTGCCGAATTCTACAGATCACTGGTGGATCACTATTGATTATAATGGGATCAAGAGGTGATCCGGACGCTTTCTGGTATAAATACCAGGTTATGGCAGACAAAAACGGCATGCGACAGTTTTTTGTTCATCCGTCAGCCAGCATTTGTGCCAGATAAGGTAGCAGGATCCTCTTGCCGCAGATGCGAACCCAGCTTTATAATTGTCGTCACCTCGGGCGATAAATGTGCTCTGTTCTTTTTTTCAGTTGACATCTGGAGGTACCGAAAGCATCTTGATGGCCTGCAAAGCGTATAGAGACCTGGCATATGAAAGAGGAATCAAGTACCCAGAAATGTATGAATTCTCTGGTTTACAAAAATGTATTGCTTCTCTTCTGCTGACTAGCACCATACAAACTTGGTAAAATGGGGGAGAGGCGTTATTCACACATACTGTGTACAAGCATAGAGAAAAAATTTAGAGCACCCGCAGCAAACTCTGCAGGGGGAGGAAAGGGTAAATGCCCCTTTAGACTGCCCTAAGTTCAGGCAGATTATCATTAACAAGCATAAACAATATGATAATCGGTCACTTATATCATCAATTGCAGCCAGCAGATCATGCTGTGTAAACAGCCTCTGCTGCCGACATACAGTGATTTTGTAAGGGGACGCGCAATGGCATTTGGGATTGCTCCTCCCCATACTGTGGAGGATATCCCTGCATGTAAATGCAGCTTTCTCCTCCTCTGACAAGCAGGGATAGTCAGGAAGGAATATTCAGAGGCATTTAGTTACATGCTTATTATAGGTGGGACAAATCAAATTTTTTTAGAATCCGAATATGAAAAGGTTCTCGAAATATATTGAATCTTTCGAATCCTACGAATCCTGTACATAAGAATTGTGTGAACAGTGTAAGAAACAAAGTGATCTGTGGATGACACTGTTATGGGGGATCTGTGGATGGCACTGTTATGGGGGGGGATATGTGCATGGCGCCATCCACATATAACCATTGAGCCCAAGGCGTGTACATGGATGTTTCATTGGGCAGAAGGCTTTTATGTTAATCTGTTGATTGCTTCACGTGATTTTTATGTATAAAATAATCTGTATGCCGGGACATAGATCACTGAAGTGAAATTTTTTTGTTTTGTAGTGTTGCTCCAGTAAGTGCTCATACAGCATTTGATAAAGCGGCTCATTATTTTGGCATGAAGATGGTGCATATCCCCCTGGATAAGAAAACCATGAGAGTGGATGTGAAGGTAGTACATTTATTAAAGGGTGGTTACATCTTTGCAATCCTTTTTATCACTATAGAGCATCTACAAGTAAAAAAACAATTTTCAAATATCTTACCATTGTGCATCTACAGCTCCTCTGCAGGAATATGTTTGCGGACTCTACAGGCTCTGTGTAGTCTGGCCATGCAGTCTTTTCTTGGTAAACTAAACCAAACCAAATATATGTTGGCAATAAGTAGGGGACAGGTAGAAGGGAATCTGCCTGCAGTATTAGGGTACACAGGGCTTTATTGTAGTCTGCAACCATGGACACATGCTGTTATGTAAGAGCTCTATACATTAAAGGGGTTGTCCCATCTCGTCATTTCTCAATGAGATGGAACTGAGCACCAACCCTAGGTGGCCGGGCCAGAGCTCCACTGTTTCTGTAACTCACATTGTACTCCAGGGGTTATGCTAAGCAGTTTGTGTAGCTCCAACTGACTACAATGAGAGTTGCAGACAAAGTAAAGCTCTGGTCTGCTCTGTTTCCATAAGCCCTGCCACCTGGGGTTGGGCTTAACGGCAAGATAGGACAACCCCTTTAAAGGTGATGAAGAACATTTGCAAAGTTGCTAAAAAGAAAATATTACTTGCAAAGGCATAACATTTTTTTTGCAATTATCTCAAGTGTGCTTCTTGTTTTGGCTAAAATCTAACATCAGGCATAACTTCCTATGCTGCAAGCAGGACTATCTGCTCATATGTAGATACTTTCATTTTCATACTAGGTATATAATCACTTTTTTCTTGCATGCCAAAAGGGTAATTTAAAGGGGTATTCAGGTTATAAGAAGTTGTCCAGGGACCACATACTCTTAAATGAATGTCACAGCTGGATGAGCATGTGCTGCCCCTCTATTCAACTATACAGGACTGCCAGAAATAGCCAAATGCTATGCTCGGCTTTTCATTATCCCTTAGAAAGTGAATGGGGGGCACGGCGCATGGCTGTTTCTGGCAGTCCCATAGAGTAGAATAGAGCATGCTCAACCACACATTCCATTCACTTCGGGGTATGCGGCACATTTTCTCATAATCAGTAGAGGCCCCGGGGGTTGGACGTCTGCTGACCTAATAGTTGGCATTTATACATGTGGGTAGGGATATCTTCTTGTAACCACAATATTCCTTTAATAACCTCAAACATTCATAGCTGGATGTGCTGCTAAGGAGTTCTGGTTTACAAGGATCCACAAAGGCTCCATAATCTGTGTATACTCCACCTTTGTAATGTGCATTTTATTTCCCTTACTGTTTATCCCGGGACCATCCCTGGTCCATTCTCCTGATGCCTTTTGATGCTTCTTTCAGGGTTTCAAGTATATCAGATGGGATGTAATATATTCATATGTTTCGCTTTGGCCCATCTTTACCCATCCATGGAACAAATTAGTTAAACAGTATCACCTAACCTGTATATTAACCTGTATGTGCTATGAAGGTACAATTTTAAGAGTGGTTCATAGATTGGAAGGTTCTCTTATTCTTAACAGGAAGGTGACACCTAGTGAAGATGTGGGACTAAACAATGTTATTTAGCCCTCTCCCTATGTGTGTGTTTGTGTGTGTGTGTGTGTGTGTGTGTGTGTGTATCTATATATCTATAATATATAATCCCAAAACATGTAACTCAGCACTCCTTGGATAAAAAGTGAAAAAAAATTGATATTTATTCAACACATGTTGATAGAGGCAACGTTTCAGCTCTCTCACAGAGCCATTATGATAATGGCTCTGTGAGAGAGCTGAAACGTTGCCTGTATCAACATGTGTTGAATAAATATCTAATTTTTTTTCACTTTTTATCCAAGGAGTGCTGCGTTACATTTATTTGGATTGTGTTTGGACCCCAGGACCAAGGGGAAAACACTGGCACCTGAACTACTTGAAGCTAGGAGTGCTGCCCTGCTATTTTCTGGATATATATATATATATAAAATAAAAGAATTCCGCAGCACATCCACGTAGTAAAGAAAATGAAAAAACTTTATTCACCAAGCATGCGACGTTTCAATCCTCTCAATGGGATTTTCCTCAAGCAGTCACTGCTTGAGGAAAATCCCATTGAGAGGATTGAAACGTCGCATGCTTGGTGAATAAAGTTTTTTCATTTTCTTTACTACGTGGATGTGCTGCGGAATTCTTTTATTTTATATCGTTGGAGGTGGATCGCCTACTCAGCCGCTGGCACTCCGAGTATACTACACAGACAGTGGTGCTGCCCACATTCCTTTTTTATTTTTTTTTATATATATATATATATATATATATATATATGCCACATCAGACCACCAATCCGACCTCAGCTTAGAGCCCCAATATTTATAAGATCCCCATTCAGGCCTCAGATCAGAGCCCCAATATGAACAAGACCACCCCTCATACAGTTCTCAATCAGACCCCCATGTTAATCAGAGCTCAGAGCAGAAAAAAACAAATCAACTTACCTCTCCTTCTCCAGACTCTACCGCTACTCCTGAGATCCAGTACTCTTCAGGATCTTCTTGCCACGCTGTGCTGTGACCCAACATCGCACAACGTGAGGTCACAGAGCGCGCCAATATTCTCATGCTGTGTGCAGGTCACAGCACAGCGTGCGTAGCCTTGCAGGAGAAGACCAGAAAGTGGTAAGTACAGAGCCTGCACATTGAGCTTCCCAGTCCTCCTGTACTCCCTAATGGAAGCTCTCAATCATATTCGCCCCATAAGCATGCTGACATTTTACCCCCGACTTTGTCTTTTCCACCTTTTAAAGTGACCTATAAACTGTACCACTCAATTGAAAAACAAACTAAAATCTTTTAGGTGGAGGGAAGAAAACAAAAAAACTTAAATAATGTGGGTGCATAAGTGTGCACACCCACTGTAGTTGTGTTCAGAATTAAGCAATCACATTCAAAATCATGTTAAATAGGAGTCGGAATACACCTGCCATCATTTAAAGTCCTTCTGATTAACCCCAAATAAAGTTCAGCTGCTCTAGTTGGTCTTTCCTGAAATTTTCTTAGCCGCATCCCACAGCAAAAGCCATGGTCCACAGAGAGCTTCTAAAGCATGAGAGGGATCTTATTGTTAAAAGGTATCCGTCAGGAGAAGGGTCTAAAAAATTTTCAGGGCATTAGATATACCATGGAACACAGTGAAGACACTCCTCATCGAGTGGAGAAAATATGGCACAACAGTGACATTACCAAAAACTGGACGTTCCTCCAAAATTGATGAAAAGACAAGAAGAAAACTGGTCTGGGAGGCTACCAAGAGGCCTACAGCAACATTAAAGGAGCTGCAGGAATATCTGGCAAGTACTGGCTGTGTGGTACATGCGACAACAATCTCCCGTATTCTTCATATGTCTGGGCTATGGGGTAGAGTGGCAAGATGAAAGCCTTTTCTTACGAAGAAAAATTTCCAAGCCAGGCTACATTTTGCGAAAACACATCTGAAGTCTCCCAAAAGCATTTGGGAAAAGATGTTATGATCTGATGAAACCAAGGTTGAACTTTTTGGCCATAATTCCAAAAGATATGTTTGGTGCAAAAACAACACTGCACATCACCAAAAGATCACCATACCCACAGTGAAGCATGGTGGTGGCAGCATCATGCTTTGGGGATGTTTTTCTTCAGCTGGAACTGGGGCCTTTAGTTAAGCTAGAGGGAATTATGAACAGTTCCAAATACTAGTCTATATTGGCACAAAACCTTCAGGCTTCTGCTAGAAAGCTGAACATGAAGAGGAACTTCATCTTTCAGCATGACAACGACCCAAAGCATACATCCAAATCAACAAAGGAATGGCATCACCAGAAGAAGATTAAAGTTTTGGAATGGCCAAGCCAGAGTCCAGACTTGAATCCGATTGAAAATCTGTGGGGTGATCTGAAGAGGGCTGTGCACAGGAGATGCCGTGTTTTTGCAAAGAGTGGGCAAATCTTGCCAAGTCAAAATGTGCCATGTAGGGTGACCACATTTCCTAACTGCCATTCAGGGACACTTACTTTAACAAATGCATTTCATCAAACTTATACTTGAGACTGGCAAAAACATATCTGCCTGTGCACAGTAACTGGCTACTTTGCTGCCCTAAACCCAAAGAAGAGGCAGACATCATTATTCATTGCAAAGTTAAACTTACATTTTGTCCTCTTTAATGCTGATAACGGCCCCACAGTTACAGGCACAGTAGAGATCCCGGCTAGGCCGACATCACATGAGTCTAAGATCAAACGGTCGCGGTCACGCTACTTGGCCGCGCAGCAAGGCAGGGAGGAGCCACACACGGGACAGTACTATGCGATGCCAATCTGATTCGGCGATCGCATAGTATAAAGATGTGACTGTCACAGCAGCGGTCGGCGGCTCAGGTTATTCCGGGACACTGCATTGTCCCGGAATGAGGGTAACCGGGACCCGGGACAGACTCTCCAAACGCGGGACTGTCCCGAGCGATCCGGGACACGTGGTCACCCTAGACTGCCATGCTGATAGACTTATACCAAAAAGTGCTGTAATAAAAACAAAAGGTGCTTCAACAAAGTATTAGTTTAAGGGTGTGCACACTCATGCACCATATTTTATTGTTATATATATTTTTTTCTTATTTCTACCTAAAAGATTTCAGTTTGTTTTTCAATTGAGTTGTACAGTTTATAGGTCACATTAAAGGTGGAAAAAGTTCTGAAATTATTTATTTTTCTCATTTTTTTACATCACAGAAACCTGACATTTTAACAGGGGTGTGTAGACTTTTTATATCCACTGTATATATAATTATACATTTTTCTAAATAGATTCCATGTGTAGTGAATTCACATACGTGTATTAATTTTTATTGCAGGCTATGAGGAGAGCAATCTCGAAAAACACAGCGATGCTAGTTTGTTCTGCCCCACATTTTTCACATGGTATTATTGATCCTATAGAAGAATTAGCTAAGGTAAGTTGAAATATTAAACTCACAAAATGTGCAGAAAATAACAAATATCCTTACACCCTTCATCTCCTCCTTTCCCTTGGTCCATTTTGTCTCATATAACAGTTATAACTGAGAAATATATAATAAAACCTACTCTGTGTTCTGGGAGTTTAGCCTTGTCCTCCCTCCATTGGCGGTGGGAAATGTATCTGATCTGTGACTGTATGGCTGCTGGGACCCTACTTATCACGAGAATGGGGGTCCCTTGTGCCAGTATGGATGGCAGCATGTCCGCTACCACTCTGTTCATTCTCTGTGGTACTGCCGAAGATGGTAGAGTACAGCGCTTGGCTATTTACATCAGTCCCATAGATAGTGACTTGAGTGGCAGCAGACATAAGCTGCTCTATCCATATGAGCACACGGGACCCCCATTCCCATGATATTTTTTTTTCTTTTAGCTTGGCACAACCCCTTTAAGTCTAAATAACCATTGATAAATGCCAGCATATGTTTCCAAACACATCCGGCACTGGTGCTGAGTAGAGTTGAGCGGACACCTGGATGTTCGGGTTCCAGAAGTTCGGCCGAACTTCCCGAAAATGTTCGGGTTCGGGATCCGAACCCGATCCGAACTTCGTCCCGAACCCGAACCCCATTGAAGTCAATGGGGACCCGAACTTTTCGGCACTAAAAAGGCTGTAAAACAGCCCAGGAAAGGGCTAGAGGGCTGCAAAAGGCAGCAACATGTAGGTAAATCCCCTGCAAACAAATGTGGATAGGGAAATGAATTAAAATTAAAATTAAATAAATAAAAATTAACCAAAATCAATTGGAGAGAGGTCCCATAGCAGAGAATCTGGCTTCACGTCACCCACCACTGGAACAGTCCATTCTCAGATATTTAGGCCCCGGCACCCAGGCAGAGGAGAGAGGTCCCGTAACAGAGAATCTGGCTTCATGTCAGCAGAGAATCAGTCTTCATATCATAGCAGAGAATCAGGCTTCACGTCAGCCACCACTACAACAGTCCATTGTCAAATATTTAGGCCCAGCACCCAGGCAGAGGAGAGAGGTCCCGTAACAGACAATCTGGCTTCATGTCAGCAGAGAATCAGTCTTCATATCATAGCAGAGAATCAGGCTTCACGTCAGCCACCAATGCAACAGTCCATTGTCAGATATTTAGGCCCAGCACCCAGGCAGAGGAGAGAGGTCCCGTAACAGACAATCTGGCTTCATGTCAGCAGAGAATCAGTCTTCATATCATAGCAGAGAATCAGGCTTCACGTCAGCCACCAATGCAACAGTCCATTGTCAGATATTTAGGCCCAGCACCCAGGCAGAGGAGAGAGGTCCCGTAACAGACAATCTGGCTTCACGTCAGCAGAGAATCAGTCTGCATGTCATAGCAGAGAATCAGGCTTCACGTCAGCCACCAATGCAACAGTCCATTGTCAGATATTTAGGCCCAGCACCCAGGCAGAGGAGAGAGGTCCCGGAACAGAGAATCTGGCTTCATGTCAGCAGAGAATCAGTCTTCATATCATAGCAGAGAATCAGGCTTCACGTCAGCCACCAATGCAACAGTCCATTGTCAGATATTTAGGCCCAGCACCCAGGCAGAGGAGAGAGGTCCCGTAACAGAGAATCTGTCTTCATGTCAGCAGAGAATTAGTCTGCATGTCATAGCAGAGAATCAGGCTTCACGTCAGCCACCACTGCAACAGTCCATTGGCATATATTTAGGCCCAGCACACAGGCAGAGGAGAGAGGTCCCGTAACAGAGAATCTGGCTTCATGTCAGCAGAGAATCAGTCTTCATATCATAGCAGAGAATCAGGCTTCACGTCAGCCACCAATGCAACAGTCCATTGTCAGATATTTAGGCCCAGCACCCAGGCAGAGGAGAGAGGTCCCGTAACATACAATCTGGCTTCATGTCAGCAGAGAATCAGTCTTCATATCATAGCAGAGAATCAGGCTTCACGTCAGCCACCAATGCAACAGTCCATTGTCAGATATTTAGGCCCAGCACCCAGGCAGAGGAGAGAGGTCCCGTAACAGACAATCTGGCTTCATGTCAGCAGAGAATCAGTCTTCATATCATAGCAGAGAATCAGGCTTCACGTCAGCCACCAATGCAACAGTCCATTGTCAGATATTTAGGCCCAGCACCCAGGCAGAGGAGAGAGGTCCCGTAACAGACAATCTGGCTTCATGTCAGCAGAGAATCAGTCTGCATGTCATAGCAGAGAATCAGGCTTCACGTCAGCCACCAATGCAACAGTCCATTGTCAGATATTTAGGCCCAGCACCCAGGCAGAGGAGAGAGGTCCCGTAACAGACAATCTGGCTTCATGTCAGCAGAGAATCAGTCTTCATATCATAGCAGAGAATCAGGCTTCACGTCAGCCACCAATGCAACAGTCCATTGTCAGATATTTAGGCCCAGCACCCAGGCAGAGGAGAGAGGTCCCGTAACAGAGAATCTGTCTTCATGTCAGCAGAGAATTAGTCTGCATGTCATAGCAGAGAATCAGGCTTCACGTCAGCCACCACTGCAACAGTCCATTGGCATATATTTAGGCCCAGCACACAGGCAGAGGAGAGAGGTCCCGTAACAGAGAATCTGTCTTCATGTCAGCAGAGAATTAGTCTGCATGTCAAAGCAGAGAATAAGGCTTCACGTCAGCCACCACTGCAACAGTCCATTGGCATATATTTAGGCCCAGCACACAGGCAGAGGAGAGAGGTCCCGTAACAGAGAATCTGTCTTTATGTCAGCAGAGAATTAGTCTGCATGTCAAAGCAGAGAATCAGGCTTCACGTCAGCCACCAGTGCAACAGTCCATTGGCATATATTTAGGCCCAGCACCCAGGCAGAGGAGAGAGGTCCCGTAACAGAGGATCTGGCTTTATGTCAGCAGAGAATCAGTCTGCATGTCATAGCAGAAAATCAGGCTTCACGTCAGCCACCACTGCAACAGTCCATTGTCAGATATTTAGGCCCAGCACCCAGGCAGAGGAGAGAGGTCCCATAACAGACAATCTGGCTTCATGTCAGCAGAGAATTAGTCTGCATGTCATAGCAGAGAATCAGGCTTCACGTCACCCAACATTGGAACAGTCCATTGGCATATATTTAGGCCCCGGAACCTAGACAGAGGAGAGGTTCATTCAACTTTGGGTAGCCTCGCAATATAATGGTAAAATGAAAATAGAAATAGGATTAAATGAGGAAGTGCCCTGGAGTACAATAATATATGGTTAAGGGGAGGTAGTTAATGTCTAATCTGGACAAGGGACGGACAGGTCCTGTGGGATCCATGCCTGGTTCATTTTTATGAACGTCAGCTTGTCCACATTGGCTGTAGACAGGCGGCTGCGTTTGTCTGTAATGACGCCCCCTGCCGTGCTGAATACACGTTCAGACAAAACGCTGGCCGCCGGGCAGGCCAGCACCTCCAAGGCATAAAAGGCTAGCTCTGGCCACGTGGACAATTTAGAGACCCAGAAGTTGAATGGGGCCGAACCATCAGTCAGTACGTGGAGGGGTGTGCACAAGTACTGTTCCACCATGTTAGTGAAATGTTGCCTCCTGCTAACACGTTGCGTATCAGGTGGTGGTGCAGTTAGCTGTGGCGTGTTGACAAAACTTTTCCACATCTCTGTCCATGCTAACCCTGCCCTCAGAGGAGCTGGCCGTGACACAGCTGCCTTGGCGACCTCTTGCTCCTCCTCTGCCTTGGCCTTGGGCTTCCACTTGTTCCCCTGTGACATTTGGGAATGCTCTCAGTAGCGCGTCTACCAACGTGCGCTTGTACTCGCGCATCTTCCTATCACGCTCCAGTGCAGGAAGTAAGGTGGGCACATTGTCTTTGTAGCGTGGATCCAGCAGGGTGGCAACCCAGTAGTCCGCACACGTTAAAATGTGGGCAACTCTGCTGTCGTTGCGCAGGCACTGCAGCATGTAGTCGCTCATGTGTGCCAGGCTGCCCAGGGGTAAGGACAAGCTGTCCTCTGTGGGAGGCGTATCGTCATAGTCCTGCCTTTCCCCCCAGCCACGCACCAGTGATGGGCCCGAGCTGCGTTGGGTGCCACCCCGCTGTGATCATGCTTCATCCTCATCCTCCTCCACCTCCTCCTCATCCTCGTCCTCCTCGTCCTCCAGTAGTGGGCCCTGGCTGGCCACATTTGTACCTGGCCTCTGCTGTTGCAAAAAACCTCCCTCTGAGTCACTTCGAAGAGACTGGCCTGAAAGTGCTAAAAATGACCCCTCTTCCTCCTCCTCCTCCTCCTGGGCCACCTCCTCTTCCATCATCGCCCTAAGTGTTTTCTCAAGGAGACATAGAAGTGGTATTGTAACGCTGATAACGGCGTCATCGCCACTGGCCATGTTGGTGGAGTACTCGAAACAGCGCAACAGGGCACACAGGTCTCGCATGGAGGCCCAGTCATTGGTGGTGAAGTGGTGCTGTTCCGCAGTGCGACTGACCCGTGCGTGCTGCAGCTGAAACTCCACTATGGGCTGCTGCTGCTCGCACAGTCTATCCAGCATGTGCAAGGTGGAGTTCCACCTGGTGGGCACGTCGCATATGAGGCGGTGAGCGGGAAGGCCGAAGTTACGCTGTAGCGCAGACAGGCGAGCAGCGGCAGGATGTGAACGACGGAAGAGCGAACAGACGGCCCGCACTTTATGCAGCAGCTCTGACATGTCGGGGTAGTTGTGAATGAACTTCTGCACCACCAAATTCAGCACATGTGCCAGGCAAGGGATGTGCGTCAAACTGGCTAGTCCCAGAGCTGCAACGAGATTTCGCCCATTATCACACACCACCAGGCCGGGCTTGAGGCTCACCGGCAGCAACCACTCGTCGGTCTGTTGTTCTATACCCCGCCACAACTCCTGTGCGGTGTGGGGCCTGTCCCCCAAACATATGAGTTTCAGAATGGCCTGCTGACGTTTACCGCGGGCTGTGCTGAAGTTGGTGGTGAAGGTGTGTGGCTGACTGGATGAGCAGGTGGAAGAAGAGGAGGAGGAAGCCGAGAAGGAGGAGGTGGCAACAGGAGGCAAAGAATGTTGCCCTGCGATCCTTGGCGGCGGAAGGACGTGCGCCAAACAGCTCTCCGCCTGGGGCTCAGCTGCCACTACATTTACCCAGTGTGCAGTTAGGGAGATATAGCGTCCCTGGCCGTGCTTACTGGTCCACGTATCTGTGGTTAGGTGGACCTTGCTACAGATGGCGTTGCGCAGTGCACACTTGATTTTATCGGATACTTGGTTGTGCAGGGAAGGCACGGCTCTCTTGGAGAAGTAGTGGCGGCTGGGAACAACATACTGTGGGACAGCAAGCGACACGAGCTGTTTGAAGCTGTCTGTGTCCACCAGCCTAAATGACAGCATTTCATAGGCAAGTAGTTTAGAAATGCTGGCATTCAGGGCCAGGGATCGAGGGTGGCTAGGTGGGAATTTACGCTTTCTCTCAAATGTTTGTGAGATGGAGAGCTGAACGCTGCCGTGTGACATGGTTGAGACGCTTGGTGACGGAGGTGGTGGTGGTGTTGGTGGTACATCCCCTGTTTGCTGGGCGGCAGGTGCCAACGTTCCTCCAGAGGCGGAGGAAGAGGCCGAGGCGGCAGCAGCAGAAGAGGCCGAGGCGGCAGCAGCAGAAGAGGTAGCAGGGGGAGCCTGAGTGACTTCCTTGGTTTTAAGGTGTTTACTCCACTGCAGTTCATGCTTTGCATGCAGGTGCCTGGTCATGCAGGTTGTGCTCAGGTTCAGAACGTTAATGCCTCGCTTCAGGCTTTGATGGCACAGCGTGCAAACCACTCGGGTCTTGACATCAGCACATTGTTTGAAGAAGTGCCATGCCAGGGAACTCCTTGAAGCTGCCTTTGGGTTGCTCGGTCCCAGATGGCGGCGGTCAGTAGCAGGCGGAGTCTCTTGGCGGCGGGTGTTCTGCTTTTGCCCACTGCTCCCTCTTTTGCTACGCTGTTGGCTCGGTCTCACCACTGCCTCTTCCTCCGAACTGTGAAAGTCAGTGGCACGACCTTCATTCCATGTGGGGTCTAGAACCTCATCGTCCCCTGCATCGTCTTCCACCCAGTCTTGATCCCTGACCTCCTGTTCAGTCTGCACACTGCAGAAAGACGCAGCAGTTGGCACCTGTGTTTCGTCATCATCAGAGACGTGCTGAGGTGGTATTCCCATGTTCTCATCAGGAAACATAAGTGGTTGTGCGTCAGTGCATTCTATGTCTTTCACCGCTGGGGAAGGGCTAGGTGGATGCCCTTGGGAAACCCTGCCAGCAGAGTCTTCAAACAGCATAAGAGACTGCTGCATAACTTGAGGCTCAGACAGTTTCCCTGATATGCATGGGGGTGATGTGACAGACTGATGGGGTTGGTTTTCAGGCGCCATCTGTGCGCTTTCTGCAGAAGACTGGGTGGGAGATAATGTGAACGTGCTGGATCCACTGTCGGCCACCCAATTGACTAATGCCTGTACCTGCTCAGGCCTTACCATCCTTAGAACGGCATTGGGCCCCACCATATATCGCTGTAAATTCTGGCGGCTACTGGGACCTGAGGTAGTTGGTACACTAGGACGTGTGGATGTGGCAGAACGGCCACGTCCTCTCCCAGCACCAGAGGGTCCACTAACACCACCACGACCATGTCCACGTCCGCGTCCCTTAATAGATGTTTTCCTCATTGTTATCGTTCACCACAACAACAAAAATATTATTTGGCCCAATGTATTGTATTCAAATTCAGCTGAATATAAATTTGAGGCCTAGTATTTAGGCGCTGGGTGACCGGTATAGATTTACTGACAGAATTAGACTTGGAAATGCACAGTAGCGTGTGTGTGAAGTTATTCTGAATGACCCTATGTGCACCTTGAATATTATATACCCTTTTAGGGATAGATTTCAAATAGCTCTGCTACAGCAGAAACCACTAAATTAGGAAATTGCTAAATTGGGAATTGTATTTTAACCCAGAACAAAAAATGTGCTTTGACGGACACTAAATAACTTGCCCAGCCACAACAGTACAGCGGTAACGACAGATTTAGCGGGATATAAATTTGAGGCCTAGTATTTAGGCGCTGGGTGACCGGTATGGATTTACTGACAGAATTAGACTTGGAAATGCCCAGTAGCGTGTGTGTGTGAAGTTATTCTGAATGACCCTATGTGCACCTTGAATATTATATACCCTTTTAGGGATAGATTTCAAATAGCTCTGATATAGCAGAAACCACTAAATTAGGAAATTGCTAAATTGGGAATTGTATTTCAACCCAGAACAAAAAATGTGCTTTGACGGACACTAAATAACTTGCCCAGCCAGAACAGTACAGCGGTAACGACAGATTTAGCGGGATATAAATTTGAGGCCTAGTATTTAGGCGCTGGGTGACCGGTATGGATTTACTGACAGAATTAGACTTGGCAATGCACAGTAGCGTGTGTGTGAAGTTATTCTGAATGACCCTATGTGCACCTTGAATATTATATACCCTTTTAGGGATAGATTTCAAATAGCTCTGATATAGCAGAAACCACTAAATTATGAAATTGCTAAATTGGGAATTGTATTTCAACCCAGAACAAGAAATGTGCTTTGACGGACACTAAATAACTTGCCCAGCCAGAACAGTACAGCGGTAACGACAGATTTAGCGGGATATAAATTTGAGGCCTAGTATTTAGGCGCTGGGTGACCGGTATGGATTTACTGACAGAATTAGACTGGCATATGGCCAAAAAATAACCACACTATTGCTGGTTAAATGCACTTGGTGTGACAGCTTGACCAACCACACTACTGAGGGTTAAATGCACTTGGTGACAGGCGCAGCTTGCCCCTGATGTAGTATATGGCCAAAAAATGAACAGACTATTGCTGGTTAAATGCACTTGGTGTGACAGCTTGACCAACCAGACTACTGAGGGTTAAATGCACTTGGTGACGGGCGCAGCTTGCCCCTGGTGTAGTATATGGCCAAAAAATGAACAGACTATTGCTGGTTAAATGCACTTGGTGTGACAGCTTGACCAACCACACTACTGAGGGTTAAATGCACTTGGTGACGGGCGCAGCTTGCCCCTGATGTAGTATATGGCCAAAAAATGAACAGACTATTGCTGGTTAAATGCACTTGGTGTGACAGCTTGACCAACCACACTACTGAGGGTTAAATGCACTTGGTGACGGGCGCAGCTTGCCCCTGATGTAGTATATGGCCAAAAAATAAACAGACTATTGCTGGTTAAATGCACTTGGTGTGACAGCTTCACCCTGATGTAGGCTTTAGCCAAAAAACAACCACACCATTGAGGGTTAAATGCACTTGGTCGCAGCTTGTGCTGGCGCACCACAAGACACAAAATGGCCGCCGATCACCCCAGAAAAAAGTGACTGACAAACGGTCTGGGCAGCCTAAAAACAGTGAGCAATTGAATTTCAGCAGCTCAATGACCCACAGCTGCAGATCGATCGATTAATCAAGTCCTTTGGAGGAGTTAATCTGCCTAATCTCGCCCTACTGTCGCAGCCGCAACCTCTCCCTACGCTAATCAGAGCAGAGTGACGGGCGGCGCTATGTGACTCCAGCTTAAATAGAGGCTGGGTCACATGGTGCTCTGGCCAATCACAGCCATTCTAATAGTAGGCATGGCTGTGACGGCCTCTTGGGGCAAGTAGTATGACGCTTGTTGATTGGCTGCTTTGCAGCCTTTCAAAAAGCGTCACAAAAGCGCCAAGAAAGCGACGAACACCGAACGCGAACCCGGACTTTTACGAAAATGTCCGGGTTCGGGTCCGTGTCACGGACACCCCAAAATTCGGTACGAACCCGAACTATACAGTTCGAGTTCGCTCATCCCTAGTGCTGAGCTACTGTAGATAATACAGCCTGGAGCTGCATGTTCAGTTTTGCAGGCTTCAGAATTAAAACCTTCAGAGTTTCCTCCAGTGATTTGCATTATAAGGGTCATCTTTTCTCTGGTTCTGCTGCGTTTGTAGAGTTTTGCCTGTAAATATGTCTTCAGCGGACACCTGGATGTTCGGGGCCGACGGGTTCGGCCGAACTCCGCAAAAAAGGGGACCCGAACTTTGGAGCACTAAAATGGCTCTAAAAAAGTACTGGAAAGGGCTAGAGGGCTGCAAAAGCCAGAAAATTGTGGTTAAGAGCATGGCAAGTGCGGATAGGGAAATGACTTCAAATAACATAAAATACGTAAAAATAAAAAATAATAATCTTGATCTAGGAGGAGGAGTTCCATATGGAACAGAAGGTTGAGGAGGCGGTGGATGTGGCGGTGTAGGTGGAAGCGGCGGTGGAGGAGGAGGTAGCCAACACTGATTTTTGGTTTTGCTTTTTATGTTATTTATTTATTTTTGTTAAAATTTGGGTAGACGCCAAAACATTGGGAAATATAAAAAATAAAACTAAGAAATTGTGCACTGGCGTACAACAATGGCTGGGTGAGGCCGGTATACATGTTTAATCTGCACAAGGTACAGGCAAGTCCTTTGGGATGCAAGTCCTTTGGGATCCCTGCCTGGTTCATTTTGATGAACGTGAGCTTGTCCACATTGGCTGTGGACAGGTGGCTGCGCATGTCTGTGATAACACCCTCCTGCCGTGCTAAAAAAAAAAAATGTTCAGACAATAGACTGGCTGCAGGGCAGCCCAGCACCTCCAAGGCGTAAAGGGCAAGCTCAGGCCATGCGACCAATTTGGAGACCCAGAAGTTGAAGGTGGCAGACCCATCAGTCAGTACGTGTAGGCATGTGCACACATACCGCTCCACTATGTTGCTGAAATGCTGCCTCCTGCTAAGACGTTCCATATCAGCTGGTGGTGCTGGTTGTTGTGCCATGCTGACAAAGCTTTTCCACATTTCGGCCATGCTAACCCTGCCTCCTGAGGTGCTGGCGTTGCCCCAGCTGCATTGGCGACCTCTTCCTCCACCTCTGCCTTTGCCTTGTGCTTCCACTGTGCACCCGCTGTCAGGTGGGAATGCCATTAGCAGCGTGTCTACCAGCATGCGCTTGTACTCGCGGATCTTACGATCACGCTCCAGTGACAGAAATTAAGGACGGTACGTTGTCCTTGTTACAGGGATCCAGCTGTGTGGCCACCCAGTAATCAGCACAAGTTCGAATGTGGCCAACTCCTGCGGTAATTGTGGAGACACTGCAGCATGTAATCCCTCATGTGTGCCAGGCTGCCCAGAGGCAATGACAAGCTGTCCTCTGTGGGAGGTGTCCTCTGTATCCCCCCAGCTATGCACCAGTGATGGTCATGAGCTGGTTTAGGTGCCACCCTGCTGTGAACACGGTTCCTCTTCCTCATCATCCTCCACCTTGTCATCCTCCAGAACTGTACCCTGGCTGGACAATTGTGTACCTGGCGTATGTTGGTGGAGCCACTTGTGAATGACTGGCCTGAAACCCTTGTAGATGATCCCTCTTCCTCCTCCTCCTGTGCCACATCCTCTTCCATCATCGCCCAAAGATTTTTTTTCAAGGAGGCACAGAAGTGGGATAGTAACACTGAGAACGGGGTCATAGGCACTGGCCATGTTGGTGGCGTACTCAAAACAGCGCAACAAGGCACACAGGTCTCGCATGAAGGCCCACTCATTGCTGGTGAAGTGGTGCTGTTCCGCAGAGCGACTCACCCGTGCGTGCTGCAGTTGAAACTCCACTATCGCCTGCTGCTACTCGCACAGTCTGGCCAGCATGTGCAGGGTGGAGTTCCACCTTGTGGGCACGTCGCATATGAGGCGGTGAGCGGGAAGGCCGAAGTTACGCTGCAGCACTGACAGGCAAGCAGCAGCAGGGTGAGAGCGCGCACAGATGGCCCGCACTTTCTGCAGCAGCTCTGACATATTGGGGTAATTTTTCTGGAACCTCTGCACAACGCAAATTCGGCACATGCGCCAGGCAAGAGATGTGCGTCAAACCGGCTATGCCCAGAGCTGCTACGAGAGTTTGCCTATTATCGCACACCACCAGGCCGGGCTTGAGGCTAACTGGCACTTACCACTCATCAGTCTGTTGTTCCATGCCTTTCCACAGCTCCTGCGCGGTGTGGGGTTTGTCCCCCAAACAGAAAAGTTTCAAAACTGCCTGCTGTCGTTTACCCCTGGCTGTGCTGAAGTTGGTGGTGAAGGTGTTACACTGACCAGATAAGGAGGCGGTAGAGGATGAGGAAGTGGAGTAGGAGGAAGGAGTAACAGGAGGCAAAGAAAAACGCCCTGCAATCCTCGGTGGTGGAAGGACATGCACCAAACTGCTATCCGCCTTAGGCCCAGCCGCCATTGCATTTACCCAGTGTTCTGTTAGGGAGATATAACGTCCCTGACCGTGCTTACTGGTCCACGTATGTGTAGTTAGGTGGACCTTGCCACAGATGGTGTTGCGCAGTGCACACCTGATTTTGTCCCCCACTTGGTTGTGCAGGCAAGGGATGGCTCGCCTGAAAAAGTAGTGGCAGCTGGGAACAACTTACTGTGGGACAGCCAGCGCCATAAGGTTTTTAAAACGCCATCTCCACCAGACTAAATTACAGCATTTTAAAGGCCAGGAATTTTGAAATGCTAGCATTCAGGGCCAGGGATCGCTCCAGTGTTTGGGAGATAGACAGCTGATGTCGTTGCTGGCACATCCCCTGTTTGCGGGGTGGCAGGTGCCACTGTCACTCCAGAGGTGGATGAAGAGGCCGAGACTGCAGCAGGAGGAGCCAGAGACCTTTCTTTGTTTTTGAGATGTCTACTCCACTGCAGCTCGTGCTTTGCACTTAGATGCCTGGTCATGCAGGTTTAGAACGTTTATGCCTCGCTTCAGGCTCTGATTGCACAGCGTGTCTTGTCATCAGCACATTGTCTGAAGAGCTGCCTTGCCAGGGAACTCCTTGGAGCTGGCTTTGGTGTGCACGGCCCCATGCTGAGGTGGGCAGTAGCAGGCGTACTGTCTAGGGGACTGGCCACTACGCTTTTGCACCCTGCTCCCTCTTTTGCTGTGCTGGTGGCTCTGTGTGACCACTGCCTCTTCCTCCAAACTAGACAGGTCACTCGCATGAACTTTATTCCATGTGGGGTCGAGGACATTATCTTCCACCGAGTCTTACCCCTGCCCTCCTTGTCGGTCTGCACACTGCAGAAAGCCACAGCAGTTGGCACCTATGTTTCGTCATCATCTGAGACGTGCTGCGGTGGTCCTCCCATGTACTCATCCTGAAACATAAGTGGTTGGGCATCGGTGCACTCAATCTCTTCCACTTCTGGATGACTTGGGGCTCAGACTGCTTGGCTGATTTGCAAGGGGGTGAGGTGAAAGACTGATGGTAATGGGCTGCAGGTGCCAACTCTGATCTTTCAGCAAACGACTGGGTGGGAGATAATGTGTAGGAACTGGAGGCACTGTCAGCCACCCAATCTACTATCACCTGTACTTGTTCTGGCCTGACCATTTCATAGAGCCGCATTCGGCCATGTCAAATAACGCTGAAGGTTCTGTCGCCTACTCGCACCTGATGAACGTGTTTCACTTGTGCGTGTAGATGGCACAGATCGACCACGTCCTCTCCCTGCAACAGGAGCTCCACCAACAAAAGCAGCACCACGACCAGAGCCACGTCCCAACGTATCCTCATCCTTTACATTCACACACCAAACTAACAGATTGTTTTTGTCAGGCGATAATGTAACCGCCAATAGTCAACAATTAAGTTCACTGACAGTAAGGCAGTGCGGGTGTCATAAAGAGAAAAAAATTCTTGAGGTCACACAACAGCGTGACAAGCAAATTTTATACAATTACTTTACGGTCACAAAAAATGTTAATTTGTCAATCAACATTATAACATCAGCAAAAGTCGCAAATGTAGTATCTAGCACAAAAAGGGTGTTTTTTTTTTTTTAAACCACATTATAAGAGCAGTATTTAACGGCTGTATTGGACTGTCAGAAATGCAGCAAAGGCCGCAAATGTCGTATCTAGCACGAAATGGGCGTTTTTTTTGGTTTTTTTTTAACCACAATATAACAGTAGTATTTAACGATTGTTTTGTACTGTCACAAATGCAGCGCAGGTATTTTATGGAAAAAAAATATATGATTTTTTTTCACCCACAGTGAAACATATGGCTTTACTGATTTTATTTCACTATCAGATTTGCAGTGCAGGCTGCCAAGGTACTTTCTGGCAAAAAAATAAATGATTTCCCCTCCCAGGGTCTAACAGATGATTACACTCACATATGGAGCACAGAGGCAATTTACAGAAAAATATTTGAATATGTCCTATCCCTACACTTGTAAGAGCTGAATGAAGTGGGGCGCTACTTGACTCCAACTTATATAGAGGCTGGGTCACATGCTGCACTGGTCAATCATAGCCATGCCATTAGTAAGCATGGCTATGATGGCTTCTAAGGGCACACGAGTTAAACATTTGCTGATTGGCTGCCCTGCAGCCTTTCAAAAAGCGCCATTAAATCGCCAAACACCGAACCTGAACTTTTACTGAAATGTTCGGGTACGAACCCGAACTTCACAGTTTGTGTTCGCTCAACCCTAGTCTTCAGCTATTTCCAAAGGCAAATGGCAGAATTACAGTATTAAGCCCTAAATGCATTAGATTGCACGATAGGCTCGCTCCATACATTGTGGGTGCCATCTGTAGAATACAGCAGACACCTGCAGGCAGTGACTAGGCATTTAGTCCCTTAGATGTTGCCTTCAGTATTGACTGCAGTGTCTGGGGTTAGACAGAGGGAAGAAGGGCTCCTTCTGTGCCCCATTCGGAGCCTGCATGGTGAAAAGGCAGGGTAACAATTGTTTACTATGACAGCCTGGGGCCTTGTGAAAACTCCCAGCGCTGTCACAGCAAGCTGCATACTAAGCTGTCATAAAAACCATATTGTAAAATACTATTCTGTAGCAGTCAATGGTACAGCGATCAGAAGATTGCATGTACAAATCCCATGAGAGAACTAAAAAAAAATGACCAAAAAACCCCTTTCCTGATTTTACATATAAAAAATAAACAATATAAAAAAGTTTTGAAATGTCCGACCTATTTTTCATGAGCGTAAACTCCCCAAATTTTTTATAAAAGGGATCAAAAAGTCGTAAGTACCACAAAATGGAACCAATAAAATATATTGTTCACCCTACAAAAAGTGTCAGAAAATGGCTATGCAAAGAATTTATATTTTTCAAAGGTTTTCATGTTTTTAAACTAGTAAAACATAATAAACACTATACAAATTTGGTATCGCCAAAATTGTGTTTACCCGCAATAATTTTTTTCAGTTTTCCCATACAAGATATGGTATATAAAATGGCACCTTTAAAATTGAAACTTGTCCTGCAAAATATAAGCCCTCATATGGCTATGTGAATAAAAAGTTAAAAAACATGACATTTAGAAGGTAGAAAGGAAAAAAACTAAAGCAAAAATTGGCCCGGTCATAAAAGAGTTAACAACTACTGTATATATAAAATTGTGTTTTAATGGCTTTTATATCAAATGTTCAGTTTGTTCTTTTGTTCTAATTTAATATATATGTATAATTTTTTAATTTTTTAATAACTTTAGCTGGCCCTTAAATACAACATCCCTTTTCACGTGGATGCCTGTTTGGCTGGATTTCTCATTGTATTCATGGAGAAAGCTGGTTTTCCTCTTCCGCCATTTGACTTTAGGGTCAAAGGAGTGACAAGCATCTCGGCAGATACTCATAAGGTACAATAATAAAGTTAAAAGTACTTTCCTCTTTTAGCATGACACACCTGATGACCTGTAGTATATGTTAAGTAAACTCGCTATAACTGCTATTTTTACAGAAAGGTTCATTAGTTAAAGGGGTTCTTCAGGAATTTTAAAAAATGAAACGGCATTGGGACCTGCCTTCTACGGGTGCCCAGGAGATCCAGCCTCAGGCTGGGTCTCCTAGGTAACCTGTTAGTGTATTACAGGCAATGCATTACAGTACAGATGTATTGTAATGCATTGCAGAATGGATCAGACCACCAAAAGTTGAAGTCCCAGAGTGGAAGAGAAATAAAGCTTAAAATAAAAAGTTTAAAAAAATTAAAAAATTCAAGTAAAAAAATAAAAATAAAAATTTCCTCCATCGTGGATATCCACTTTAGTTGCACCCCCTGCGGGCGAGTGCTCTGAGTACCTCACCAATCCCCCAGTCCCCCATGCTGACTCAGCAATGGCACGCCGGCAATTCCACACCCGTGACGAGTTTGCCGAAGGAGTGACCCTGCCGCGCCTGGAGATGCTGGACGGTGAGTATTCTCCCCTGTCCCCTTACTATGCGTCCCTGTTCCACGGGGTTTAGGATTAGTTCCCCCTCCTCTGGTCTGGGGGTGGGAGTCCTTATTTGGGGGGCCTGTCAGGGTCCCCTTTTCCCCCCGTTTTCTTCTGGGGGGGAGTCTACTCGCCACTTGGGGGGCCTTGTTCACCCACTCTTTATTAGTTCAGGCCCTCTTTTTACTTTACTCCCCGGCTTCTAGGCCGCATCTTTCCGTCCCTGTCCTCGGGCTCCTGGTGCTCTGTTTGCCCCATTTTTTTCCCTCCCTGAGTGTTGCTTCTCCCCAGGTGCCCCCCTCTCCTGTTTTTCTTTTCGTTCTGGAGAGCCCCTGGTCTCCCGCGGTTCCCCCCCACCGGCGGCTCTCTTTTCCCGGCCGCGCCATTAATCAAGGCCCTGGCTTTTTCTTCACCATATGTAACCTGGCCCGACTCTCCCAATCCATGGTTGAGTCGCTCGACAGCATGCCTGCCCAAATTGCAGCCACCTCTGTTCCTCCCAGGGGCTCCTCAGTGGATAGGGCATGCTCACGTTCAGACAGCATGTCCCGCTCAGCATCCTCAGGTCTCTTCCAGGACATGTCTAAAGCTGGCGACGAAGCCTCCCCTGCTGCCTTCCGCCACGTCAGGGGACACCTTTGACTCTGTTTACGGATCAGAGCAGAGCAGAGCCCTGTCTGCGGCCATGCAGGATCTCATCAGGGCAGTTAGAAATGCTCTTCACATGCAGGAAAACCAAACCCTCCTCTTTGGCTCAGGAATCCGTATCATTCCGCCGTTCCAGGTGCCCCGCTTTGGTTTTCTCTAACAACGCGGATCTGGACACACTCCTGGCCAAGAAGTGGCGTAACTTGGGTAGGCGTCTTCAGCCCGCCAAGAGCTTGGGCGCCCTTTTTTCCCTTTTCAGAGGAGCCCATTTAGATGTGGTCTGTCCCTCCTCAGCTAGACCCACAAGTGGCCCTACTTGCTAAGGCTACCACCCTTATTTTGGCCGACGCGGCCTTCTTGTCTGATCCGTTGGACAGGAAGACTGACTCTTGGTCCAAGTCTGCATTTGTCACAGCGGATTCCGCTATCTGTCCCGTCCTTTGCTGCGTCATGGGTGGCTAAGGCCTGTCTGTTATGGGCCAAACAGCTTGTTCGGTCTTTACCCCAGGATTCCACTCAGGGGGAGCTCCATATCCTTGCTTCTCATCTTCTCCAGGCATCCTGTTACCTTTTGTGATGCTTCCCTGGAATCGGCAAGCCGCTCTAACAGGTTGGCTGCCAACTCGGTGGCCATCCGCCTCTCTGTTTGGCTTCATGCCTGGGAGGCAGATGCCGCCTCCAAAAATGCGCTCATATCTCTCCCTTTCCTGGGTGGTAAGCTTTTCAGGAAATTCTTGGAGGAGCTAATTTCTGAGGCCACGGGTGGGAAAAGTTATCTCCTACCCCAGAACCGTCCCCACCACTGCTGTCCACATGTGTGCATTGCGATCTCAGTGCTTTCGCTCCTTTCGGGATTCCGCTTCCTGTCAGGATAAAAAGACTGTTCGGCCTTCCTTCAAGGCCAAGCCCTCATGGCATGCCCGCCCTAGGCCTTCCAAACCTCAGTCTGCAAAACAGTTATCTGCATGACGGGTTTCACGCGCTCGAGTTGCACTCTCGAGTCGGGGGTCGGTTGCTCTCCTTTCAGGAGCAATGGAGCGCAAGCATGGACGACGCCTGGGTTCTAAAGGTTGTTTCCTCCGGATATAAGATAGAATTCTCCCCCCTTCCCACGGGTTGGTTCTTCCAGTCGACACCGCCCAGGTTCCCCTCCCTTGACATGTGGCAGATGGGCCCAAATACTTTTGTTCAAAATGTATTTGCCAACCATCTCTAATCTACATAATAAGCATAGCATTAGCATTAGAATACTTTTTTGTACTTTATTTGGTTTGCAGAGAGCTGTCGCATTGTATTTGTTACCTTGTGTTTTCAGCCACAGCAAGGTGCACCTGCGCATTGGAATGTGCTAACTGACCCCCCTTTTTTTTTCTTTGCAGGTCCCCCTCCCGGGCGGCTGCTTTTTTTTTTTTTTTTTTAGGCCATTCATTCACTTCACGTGCACAAAGTGATTGTTCCCGTCCCGACTGCAAAACGCTTTCAGGGGTTTTACTCGAACCTCTTCACCGTTCCCTAGAAGGACTGTTCGCTTTGCCCCATTTTGGATTTGAAGGCACTCAATTATTTTGTCCGTCTCCGCCACTTTCACATGGAGTCCCTCAAGTTGGTGATTACTTCCCTTGAGGTGGGTGAGTTTCTGTCGTCCATTGACATCTGAGACGCCTACTTGCATGTCCCCGTAGCTTAGTCATATCTGAAGTACCTTCACTTTGCGGTAGGTTCTCTGCATTTTCAATTTGTGGCGTTGCCCTTTGGCCTGGCGTCTGCCCTGAGGGTCTGTACCAAGGTGTTGACTCCCCTTGTCGCACTTCTCCGTGCCAGGGGAGTTTCCATAATACCCTACCTGGATGATCTTCTGGTGAAGGCTCCGTCCTGGGAGGACAACCTGTCCAGCCTCCACATAACCTTGTCCGTGCAGTCTTATTTCAGCTGGCTGGTGAATTACTCAAAGTCCTCCCTTGTTCCCAGCCAGAGGATGGAATTCCTAGGCACGGTCCTCGACACTCGTCTTGGCCGAGTGTTCCTTCCTCAGGACAAGGTTGTGGCTCTCCAGTCAGGAAGGCTTGCTTTCGCGAGCTGTCTTTTCTGTTTATCAGGGTGTGCATGCGTGTCCTGGGCCGGATGGTTGCCATCTTCAAGGCAATTCCTTACGCTCAATTCCACACCCGGTCCCTTCAGCTCTCAATCCTTGCCCAGTGGAACAAGTCTCGCCCGATCCTCCTGTCCCCTCAGGTCCGCGGGGACTTGCGCTGGTGGCTGAACTCGCTAACCATCTCCCTCAGTGGATCCTCCCCACCCCCATTGGCAGGTGATCTCCAAAGATGCCAGCCTGGCAGTTTTGGGGGCAGTCTTCGGGTCTCTCACAGCCCAGGGTCAGTGGTCGATACGGGAGAGCTCCCTACAGATCAATATTCTGGAACTCAGGGCTATTTACCTAGCCCTGTACTGTTGGACTCTCATCCTCCGCGGTCTTACTGTCTGGATTCATATGGACAACTCCACAGCGGTGGCTTATCTGAACCACCAGGGGGGCACCAGAAGTACGGCAGTCCTGAAGGAAGCCTCTGGCATCCTGCGGTGGGCCGAGGGACACGTTCCCGCTCTCTCCGCTGTCTACATCCCCGGAGTCAACAATTGGGCAGCCGACTTCCTCACTCGCCAGTGCCTCGACCCGGGCGAGTGGTCTTTCCATCCAGAGGTGTTTCTACAACTCTGTCAGCATTGGGGAACTCCAGACGTGGATCTCTTCGCCTCCCGTCTGAACCACAAGCTTCTGCTTTACATCGCCAGGTCTCGAGATACTCAGGCTCTGGCAGCAGACACCTTGGTGCTCCAGTGGCCCCAATTCAGTCAACTATATCTCTTCCCTCCCCTTCCGCTTCTTCCTCAGGTACTCAAGCGCCTCAAGATGGATCGAGTCCCGGAGATATTGGTAGATCCGGACTGGCCCTGCAGGTCGTGGTACGCAGACCTCGTCTTCCTGCTCGCCAACGCCCCTTGGGGGATACCTCTGTGTCCCAACCTCCTTTCACAAGGTCCGCTATTCTACCCGAGTTTACCTCTGTTTCATTTAACAGCGTGGCCGTTGAGGCCACAGTCCTGAGGTTCCGCGATCTCTCTGCATCTGTCATCCAGACTATGCTTCATGCATGTAAATCCCAGTCGGCCAGAATTTACCACCGTACCTGGAAGGCTTATTTTGCTTGGTGTGAATCTGGCGAGGTTCACCCTCTCCTTATTTCCGTCCTTAGGATTCTTGCCTTTCTTAAGGCCGGCCTTGTGAAGGGTTTTCGCCTGGCCTCCTTAAGGGTCAAGTCTCGGCCTTGTCTGTCCTTTTCCAAAGGCCCTTGGCTCCTCGTTGCTAGGTGAAGACTTTCCTCCAGGGGGTGGCGCATCGCGTCCCTCTCTTCCGTTCTCTGGCTTTGGTCCTAGGTGCCCTTCAGTCCTCTCCCTTTGAGCCCTTGAAGGAGGTCTCCGTTTCTTATGTCTCCTTTAAAGTTGCGTTTTTAGTCGCGATTAGTTCCATTTGCAGAGTCTCCGAGCTGGCGGCGCTCTCTTGTCAGTCCCCCTTTTTGTTTTTTCACCAGGACAAGGTTGATTTGCGCCCAGTTCCTTACTTTCTTTCCATGGTGGTTTCTTCCTTCCACATTAATGAGGAAATTGTCCTGCCTTCATTTTGCCCCAACCCTTCTCACCCCAGAGAGCGGTCTCTCCACCCTCTGCATGTGGTTCAGGCACTCCGGCTGTATCTCCAGTCAACTGAGTCCTTGCATTGGTCTGACTCTCTCTTTGTCGTCCCTGAGGGCTCACGTAAGGGTTTACAAGCCTCCAAAGCTACCATCTCCCATTGGATTAGGTCGCTGTCAAGGAAGACTATGTAGCGAAGGGTCGTGAGCCTCCCTTCCGGTTGAGCGCTCACTCCACTAGGGCGGTCGAGCTAGCCTCTGCTTCACAGGTCTGCAAGGCCGCCACCTGGGCCTCAGTTCACACATTTTCCAGGTTCTACCATATCCATTCCTTGGCCTTTGCTGATGCCAGTTTGGGTCGCAAGGTTCTGCAATCGGCTGTGTGCTAGGTTCTTCGCATGGCTGTTTCTTCCATTGTGAAATGCCATTCAAAAGAAAAATTGATTTTTGTACTTACCATAAAATCCTTTTCTCGTTGGATGCATTGGGGACACAGATCCCACCCCTGTTGTTTTTTTCTTCGCTCAGGTTTTCCGGGTTCCCCGACACTTAGATAATAGTCCTCTTTCTGGTTTAGGACATGTTGATGTCATTGTTCGTCTGGTTTTTGATGCTCCTACTGCTTTCGGACCAACTGGTTAGTTTAGTGTCTGTGCAGAGGGTATAACCTATTTGGGTGGAGCCAACAAATTTCCTTTCTAGTGTCAGCCTCCTAGTGACAGCTGGGCATATACATATGGTGCTGTGTCCCCCAATGTATCAAACGAGAAGGATTTTACAGTAAGTGCAAAAATCAATTTTTTGGTCACCTTACATCACAAAAATGTGATCAAAAAGGCATATGCCCCCAAAATAGTACCAATCAAACCATCACCTCGTACCGCAATAAATGAGACCCTACCTAAGATAATCTCTCCCCCCCCCCCAAAAAAAAAACTGACTCTCGACTATGGAGACACTAAAACATTTAATTATTTTTTTTTTGTTTCAAAAACTTAAATAAATAAAGTACACATTTTTAGGTATTGCCACCATTTTTAGGTATTGCGACTGCTCTATAAAAATGTCACATGACCTAACCCCTCAGGTGAACGCTGTAAAAATAAATAAATAAAAACTGTGCCAAAATTACCAATTTTTTGGTCACCTTGCCTCATAAAGTGTAATAATGAATGTTCAAAAAATCATATGTACCCAAAAATGGTACTAATAAAAACATCAACTCTTCCTGCAAAAAACGAGCCCCTGCAGAAGACTATCAGCAGAAAAAATAAAATAAGGCGTTCAGACAATGGAGACACAAAAATATATATTTTTTCAAAAATGCTTTATTATGTAAAACTGAAACAAAGAAAGTAGACATATTTGATATCATTGCATCCGTAACAACCTGCTTTATAAAAATATCACATGATCTACCCTGTCAGATGAATGTTGTAAAAAATAAAAACTGTGGTTACCTTGCCTCACAAAAAACTTAAAATAGAGCAATTTAAAAATCATATCTAGTCTAAAATAGTACCAATAAAACTGGCACCTTATCCCCTAGTTTAACAAATGCTGTCACTTTTTGGGAGTTTCTATTGTAAGGTGCATCTGGGGGGCTTCAAATTGGACATCTAAAAACCAGTCCAGCAAAATCTGCATTCCAGAAACCATATGGCACTCCTTTTCTTCTACGACCTGCCGTGTGCCCTTACATCAGTTTACAACCACATGTGGGGTGTTTCTGTAAACTACAGAATCAGGGTAATAAATATTGAGTTTTGTTTGGCTGTTAACCCTCGATGAAAATTGATTAAAATTTAAAATCTGCCAAAAAACTGAAATTTAGAAATGTAATCTCCATTTTCCTCTAATTCTTGTGGAACACCTAAAGGATTAACAAAGTTTGTAAAATCAGTTTTGAGTAACTTAAAGGGGTTGTCCGGGTTTAGAGCTGAACCCGGACATACCCTTATTTTCATCCCGGCAGCCCCGAGGCTAGCATCCCATGCTCCGATGCGCTCCCTTGCCCTGTGCTAGGTCACACAGGGCGCAGGCTCTTTTATTTACTGGCTAGGGCAGCGCTAAATCCTGCCCATCAGTGCCGGATGAGGCAGCCCTTGTAACACATTACCACAGTCTGTCCTGGTTATCCTCTCTGTACTTCAAGTCTCCTCATGAATTTAATTCTCCAGAGATTCAACTAAAGTTCTTATCTGTATTCAGGACCAAAATCCCTGACAAGTAGACCAGAGAGGAGAATGAGGCAGCTCTTTACCTCAGTGTTGTGAAGGAACTTTTTAAGTCACTTGTCCTCATGTGTGATCAGGACAGGTTTTGTGTGAACTAATGGGACAGCGGCCATTTTGCTTCCCCTGATGATTGCTCCTCAGACAAAACGAGCCATTTTAACTAATGAAAGGTATTTAAGAATATATTTATTATAAATTAATATTTAAATATTTTCATTTTCTTAATTCCCGGAGGACCCTTTTAACCTACAACCTTGATGTTACTTTGCTTTTTAGGAATTTCAGAGATTAAATGAACCCCATAGGAAACCTAAAGAGAAGCTGTTACAAAAAAAATTGCACTGTGCAGGCAGCATGTTATAAAGCAGGTGGCGTTACGCAGACTTATAGATAGTTTTGTAGGAAAATATTCATCAAAACTTGTAATTAATATATTTGACTTTGCTTTTTCGGACTTCAGTTGTACATGGGGGAGGTGATTGATAGCATTCACTGTGTAAGTGTGTATACAGAGATGGCTTTCAGTCATTGATAGCTGTACACAGGGGTAGTCTTAAGCTCAAGAAAAGCATAGATATAACTCTATAAATTACAAGTTTTACTAAATCTGTTCCTATAAAACTAAATGTCAATCTGCTCAGATCTATTGTTCTAGAACATGCTGCCAGCAGATTGCACTTCCTTTTGTTGTTATAAGTTCATTTAAAAGTGTTCTCCAGGAATTAAAACAATTAAAGTACTTAAATATTGCCGTATTTCAAATATATTCCCAAATACCTTTCATTAATTATAATGGCTCATTTTGTCTAGCGAGCACTCATTACGAGAATTAAAATGGTCACTGTCCTAGGTACACTCAAAATTTCTTCACAACACTGAGCAACACCAATAAGTAAGCATAGCACAGCTAATAATAAATAACTTTATTTTGACAATGGAGTAGATAAAAATACAATACATACAATGAATCAGCGGATAAAAAACACACAGGATATATAGGGAACCATAGCCCGGATACCATACCAAAACATGTAATAAATAGATATGTAGTCTATTGGTTTGAGGTCAGGATTGTCTTAGGCTACTTTCACAATTGCGGCAGGACGGATCCGACAGGCTGTTCACCATGTCGGATCCGTCCTGCGGCTATTTCGCCATGCCGCTGGACCGCCGCTCTGTCCCCATTGACTATAATGGGGACGGGGGCAGAGCTCCGGCACAGCACGGCGGTGCACGGCTGAAAGGCCACCGGACTAAAATTACTGCATGTCAGACTTTTTAGTCCAGCGGCTTTCGCCGTGCTGCGCCGGAGCTCCGCCCCCGTCCCCATTATAGTCAATGAGGATGGAGCGGCGGTCCGGCGGCACGGCGAAATAGCCGCAGGACGGATCCGACATGGTGAACAGCCTGTCGGATCCGTCCTGCCGCTAGTGTGAAAGTAGCCTAAGACAATCCTGACCTCAAACCAATAGACTACACTAAGCCAAATGCATATAAATATATAAAGTGCAACGTGTACATAACAATAAGTATGATAATAAATAAATAATCACATAAATACCCGAGTGGTTCTCAGCAGCCCTGACGCGCGTTTCATGTAAAGCTTCCTCAAGGGGTGTGAATGTAATGTGCTGACAGGGTACCTTTTTATATAAACCCAATAAAATAAATAACTAACAGCTGGGGAGAAGGATATGTGTGGCGACACATACAGCATATGTAAATCCAGGATATAATCTGTCTACAAGGAAAGAACAGGAGGGGGGAGCGAACCATGTAAAAATCGCTTATCATCCGAAACAGTAAAGAGAGAGTGCCGCGTTCTAAAGTGGAATGCATGGAGCCAGTCACATGACCAATGGAGCGCACACGTAAGAGACCCGGAAGTGCCAAATTGACAACTACAGCTCAAGCGGTAAAACGATAGCTGCCCTAACATAAATGTATATACAATCAATATAGTTAATGGACAAGATAATTAGATAGTAGAAAGGCCCAGAATTGAATGTGAAATTAATAAAATATGTATAAATAAATAAGTAAAAAGCAGCAACCAAGAGGGGGTGACACGGTAAGCATCAAACCTGAAAGTAAATTTAGTGAATCATATTTAATAGAAATAAATGAGAATATATAATATGTATAAAAATATATATATAAATATCTATAGTGAGAAAAATTTGAAAATATGCAAAGAGGAATACAACAAAATAGTAATAATGAAGGCCACTACAATAGATTCTTGACACTTCCTTTGGTCTTTCTAAGTATTTGTTCATCTCTAATCCAATGACCAAGAAATATCTGTTACACTTGGGGGTCCAACCAAATGATATGAGTGCCACACCTAACAAATAACAAGAAGGACAAAATTAAAACCAAACATAAAAACACAAATAAAGGCAAAAGAATGCCTATGTATTCATCATACCCCCAGTATGATCGACACCTAAAAGCAAAAAAGTGTGTAAACAAGAATACCACATCAATAGCGAGGAGGATTGGATATATGAACAAAATATAAATATAGAGGATATATAACGACATGGCAGAAGGATATGGAGGAAACAGTTGTAGAAATGGAGCAAAACTTAACCCCTCATTAAGGCCATGGGGAGTAACGGTATTTAACTCAAAGATCCATTTAACTTCAGTTGGGCAAGGAGGCGTTTCCAATTCCCTCCCCTGCTACCAACGAAAACTCTGTCTATCCCTCTTACCTTCAAAAGGGAACTATCGGGTATTTATGTGATTATTTATTTATTATCATACTTATCTACACTGTCATTGTTATGTACTCTGCACATTGCACTTTATATATTTTTATGCATTTGGCTTAGTGTAGTCTTCTATTGGTTTGAGGTCAGGATTATCTTACTGAACACTAGCATTTGTTACTTGTCTTAGCTCCTGTTCCCTCTATTACCTATCTATTTATTACATGTTTATGGTATGGTATCCGGGCTATGGCTCTCTATTAGAGTTGAGCGGACACCTGGATGTTCGGGTTCGATGGGTTCGGCTGAACTTCACAAAAGAGTTCGGGACCCTAACTGGACCAGAACTTGACCCCGAACCCCATTGAAGTCAATGGGGACCCGAACTTTTGAGCACTAAAATGGCTGTAAAAATGTCATGGAAAGGGCTAGAGGGCTGCAAATGGCATAAAAATGTGGTTAAGAGCATGGTAAGAGCTCTGCAAACAAATGTGGATAGGGAAATGACTTAAAATAACAAAATACGTAAAAATAAAAAATAATAATCTTGATCTAGGAGGACGAGGTCCATATGGAGTAGGAGGTTGAGGAGGCGGTGGATGCGGCGGTGGAGGAGGGAGTAGCCTACACTGCTTTTTGGTTTTAGATTTATTTTTATTGTACACCCCAAAAACATTGGGAAATATAACCTGTGATAACCCCCTCCAGTCATGCTAAACACACGTTCAGACAATACACTGGCTGCAGGACAGGCCAGCACCTCCAAGGCTTAAAGGGCAAGCTCAGGCCATGTGCCCAATTTGGAGACCCAGAAGTTGCAGGGGGCAGAACCATCAGTCAGTTCTTGTAGGCGTGTGCAAACATACTGCCCCACCATGTCGCATGTCCCTGTGATGTTTACGATCCAATTGGATATCTGCTCTATCAACTTTCAATGTTCTTTTCTGTGCCTACCATGTTGATCACGGTTAGCGGTGAATCAGGGTTCCACGCCGGAGAGGAAGCGTGAGAAAGGCATAGCATAAAATGTGACTGTGATCGAGCGGATATGTGGGAGAAGCTATTAAAACGGAAGAATTGAAGGAAATTGCCCACTCCCGACTCGGCGAGGTAGTAACGATAAATAACAATACAGGACTCTTAAGATGCCCTCTTATTGGAATGATTAATAAAAAATACAGGGAATGTCACAGCGGTATTTAGGATTTCGAAACATTACACAGGAGAGGCCCTGCCGCCACTTTGTTGACTCTAGATAACTTCTGCCTGATCGCACGTCCCTGTGACGTCCAAGATCCATTTGGATATCTTCTCTATCAACTTTTGATGTTCTTTTCTGAGCCTACCATGTTGATCACGGTTATTGGCGAATCAGGGTTCCACGCAGGATAGGGAGCGTATGAAAGGGATACCTCATCCAAGGGAGGTCAATGGCTGCAATGGGATGAAGCGGAAATGTGGGACAATTTATTAATGCAGAAGGATAGAATGAAAGGGCCAATTAAAGATGAATTTTAGAAATTTAAGTCCCTGTCGCCTATGCAGAGCAGGGGTTTCTATCCGGCAAAACTGGTAAAATGTCACCTGACAATGTAACAGAAGATTTTTAGAAATTTATGTTCCTGTCACCTATGCAGAGGTGCCCCCGTGATGTCCACCATCCATTTGGATATCTTCTCTATCAACTTTCGATGTTCTTTTCTGAGCCTACCATGTTGATCATGGTTATCGCCGAATCAGGGTTTCACGCCGGAGAGGGAGCGTGAGAAAGAGAGACCACATCCAAGGGAGATAATTGGATGAAATTTTAATTTTGATCGAGTGGAAATATGGGAAAAGTTATTAAAGCAGAAGGATAGAAGGAAAGGGCCAATTAAAAATGAATTTTAGAAATTTAAGTACCTATGCAGAGTAGGGTTTTTTCATGTCCAGAAATGGGTTAATGTCACCCACCAATGGAACAGATTATTTAAAAAAAATTCGGTCCCTGTCCCCTATGCAGAGCAGGGGTTTATTCATGTCAAAAATTGTAAAATGTCAACCCAAGAATGTAACAAAAAATTTGTGAAATTTATTAAGCTGTCAACTAGGTAGAGCAGGGGTATATCACAGCCAAAAATTTGTTAATTTCCCCAAAATTGTAACAGACAAATTTAGTTTTTTTTTTTTTTAACCGGTCTACTAGGTATAGCAGTGGTATATCGCACACAAAAATGGCAGAATTTTGCCCTAAAGTGTAACAGACAAATTTAGTGATTTTTTTTTACCTGTCTACTAGGTATAGCAGTGGTATCTCACATCCAAAAATTGGTGAATTTCACCCTACAATGTAACAGACCAATTAGTGAAATGACCTAAAATAAAATACGTTAAAAAAAAATATATAAATTATGAGGTGGAGGTCCATAGTGGAGTAGGAGTTTGAGGAGGCGGTGGACGTAACAGTGGAGGTGGAAGCAGTGGTGGAGGAGTACGAGGTAGCAAACGCTTTTTTTTTTATTAGGGTACACCCCAAAAAAGTGGGAAATATCAAAAATGCAACAAGGAGCAATTGTGCTGTAGTATAACAATGGCTGGGTAAGGCCGGTATACATATCTATTCTGCACAAGGTACGGACAAGTCCTATGGGATCCATGCCTGGTTAATTTTAATGAACGTGAACTTGTCCACATTAGCTGTGGACAGGCGGCTGCGCTTGTCTGTGATAACACCCCCGGTCATGCTAAACACACGTTCAGATAATACACTTGCATGAGGGCAGGCCAGGACCTCCAAGGCGTAAAGGGCAAGCTCAGGCCATTTTCCCACCTTGGAAACCCAGACCCGTCATTCAGTACGTGTAGGCATGTGCACACATGCTGCTCCACCATGTTGGTGAAATGCTGCCTTCTGCTAAGACGCTCCATATCAGCTGGTGGTGCTGGTTGTTGTGGCGTGCTGACAAAGCTTTCCACATTTTGGCCATGCTAACCCTGCCTTCTGAGGTGCTGGTGGTGCCTCAGTTGCGTTGGTGACCTCTTCCTCCTCTCTGCCTTCACCTTGTGCTTCCACTAGTGGGAATACTACCTGGAGTCTACCAGTGTGTGCTTGTACTCGCGCATCTTACGATCACGCTCCAGTGATGGAATTAAGGACGGTACGTTGTCCTTGTAACGGGGATCCAGCAGCGTGACCACCTAGTAATCACCACAAGTTAGAATGTGGGCAACTCGGCGGTCGTTGCGGAGACACTACCACATGTAATCGCTCATGTGTGCAAGGCTGCCCAGAGGCAACGAAAAGCTGTCCTCTGTGGGAGGTGTAATGTCTGTGTCCTCTGTATCCCCCCCAGCCACGCACCAGTGATGGCCATAAGCTGGTCTGGGTTCCAGCCTGCTGTGAACAAGGTTCCTCCTCCTCCTCCATCTCCTCCTCCTCTTCCTCCACCTCGTCATCCTCCAGAACTGTGCCCTGGCTGGACAATTGTGTACCTGGCGTTTGTGGGTGCAAAAACACACCCTCGGAGCCACTTGTGAATGACTGTCCGGAAACCTTATGAAATGATCCCTCTTCCTCCTCCTCCTCCTGTGCCACTTGATCTTCCATCATCGCCAGCAGTGTTTTTTCAAGGAGACATAGAAGTGGGATAGTAACGCTGAGAATGGCATTATCGGCACTGGCCATGTTGGTGGAGTACTCGAAACAGCACAACAAGGAACACAGGTCTCGCATGGAGGCCTAGTCATTGGTGGTGAAGTGGTGCTGTTCCGCAGAGAGACTCACCTGTGCGTGCTGCAGTTGAAACTCCACTATCGCCTGCTGCTGCTCGCACAGTCTGGCCAGCATGTGCAAGGTGCAGTTCCACCTTGTGAGCACGTTGCATATGAGGCGGTGAGCGGGAAGGCCGAAGTTATGCTGCAGTGCTGACAGGCGAGCAGCAGCAGGGTGAGAATGCAAAAAGTGCTCACAGACGGCCCACACTTTATGCAGCCGCTCTGACATATAGGGGTCATTTTTAAGGAATCTCTGCACCACCAAATTCAGCATATGCGCCAAGCAAGGGATGTGCGTCAAACCGGCTAGTCTCAGAGCTGCTATGAGATTTCATCCATTATCGCACACCACCAGGGCCGGGCTTGAGGCTCACTGGCACCAACCTCTCATCGGTCTGTTGTTCAAGGCCCATCCACAGCTCCTGCGCTGTATGGGGTTTGTCCCCCAAACAGAAGTTTTTAAACTGCCTGCTGTCGTTTACCCCTGGCTGTGCTGAAGTTAGCGGTGAAGGTGTTATGCTGACTGGATGAGGAGTCGGTAGAGGATTAGGAAGCGGAGTAGGAGGAGGAAGCAAAAGGAGGCAAACTGTAGCGCCCTGCAATCTTCGGTGGTGGAAGGAAACGTGCCAAACTGCTATCCACCTTAGGCCCAGCCGCCAGTGCATTTACCCAGTGTGCTGTTAGGGAGATATAACGTCCCTGACTGTACTTACTGGTCTACCTATCCACAGTGAGGTGCACCTTGCCACAGATGGCGTTGCGCAGTGCACACCTGATTTTGTCCTCCACTTGGTTGTGCAGGGAAGGGATGACTCGCCTGGAAAAGTAGTGGCGGCTGGGCACAACGTACTGTGGGACAGCCACCGCCATAAGGGCTTTAAAATTCTCCATCCCTACGAGACAGAATGACAGCATTTCAAAGGACAGTAATTTTTAAATGCTGGCATTCAGGGCCAGGCATCGCGGGTAGGTAGGGGGGCACTTCCTCTTCTGCTCCAGTGTTTGGGAGATGGAGAGCTGAATGCTTCCATGGGACATTCTGGAGATGCTTGGTGACCCAGATGGTGGTGTTGCTGGCAGATCCTCTGTTTGTGGGGTGGCAGGTGGCACTATCATTCCAGAGGTGGATGAAGAGGCTGAGACTGCAGCGGAAGAGGAAGCAGGAGGAACCAGAGACCTTTCTTGTTTTTTGAAGTGTCTACTCCACTGCAGCTTGTGCTTTGCACTTAGATGCCTGGTCATGCAGGTTGTGCTCAGGTTTAGAACGTTTATGCCTTGCTTCAGGCTCTGATTGCATAGGGTGCAAACGACTTGTGTCTTGTCGTCAGCATATTGTCTGAAGAACTACCACGCCTGGGAACTCCTTAGAGCTGACTTTAGTGTGCTCGGTCCCTTGCTGCGGTGGGCAATCTAGGGGACTGGCCGCTAGGGGACGGCCGCTCCGCTTTTACACCCTGCTCCCTCTTTTGCTGTGCTAGTGGCTCTGTCCGACACCGCCTCTTCTTCCGAACTACACAGGTCACTCGCATAACCTTGATTCCATGTGGGGTTGAGAACCCTATCGTCCTCCACAGCATCTTCCACCCAGTCTTCACCCCTGCCCTCCTCTTCAGTCTGCACACTTTCGAAAGCCCCAGTAGTTGGCACCTGTGTTTCGTCATCCTCCGAGACGTGCTGCTGATTGTCCTCCCATGTACTCATCTTGAAACATAAGTGGTTGGGCATCGGTGCATCTCTTCCACTTCTGGGGCAGGGATAGGTGGATGGCCCTGTAAAACCCTAACAGACTCATCAGAAAGCAGAAGAGACTGCTGCATGACTTGGGGCTCAGACTGCTTGGCTGATTTGCAAGGGGGTGAGGTGAAAGACTGATGAACATCGGCTGCAGGTGCCAACTCTGATCTTTCAGCAGGAGACTGGGTGGGAGACAATGTGAAGGAACTGGAGGCACTGTCAGCAACCCAATCTACTATCGCCTGTAATTGTTCTTGCCTCACCATTCATAGAGCCGCATTAGGCCCGACCAAATACCGCTGCAGTTTGTCGCCTACTCGCACCTGAGGAAGGGGTTTCACTTGTGCATGTAGCTGGCACAGATCGACCATGTCCTCTCCCTGCAACAGGACCACGACCTAAGCCACGTCCATTATTTGACGCTCCTCATATTTCAAAAATGTAGGATCTTGCCCAAAATTGGTGTTTTATTAATGGCAGAATAGAACCACAGTATCTAAAGGATGTATCTCACACGTACAGATGTAGACTAGGCCCAAATTAAAGATTTTTGACCAAAATGGGTGTTTTATTAATAGCAGAATATGACAGCAGTATATAACGCTTGAATTTCACACGTGCAGATGCAGCAAGGGCTGTAAAACTGTGTATTTTGCCCAAAAAGGATGTTTTATTAATAGCAGAATAGAACTACAGGATCTAAAGTGTGTATCTCACACGTACAGATGCAGACTAGGTCGCAATGAAAGATTTTTGCCCAAAAAGGGTGTTTTTTTAAACCCAGAAAATTATAGCTGTATTTCTAGCTTAACACCTTCAGGACCTTCGAGTATACTCGTCCTGGAGCAAGGGTACTTAGCGCTCCAGGATGAGTATACTCGTCCTGGCATTAAACTGTTACCATGTTTGCAGACATGGTGACAGCGCTGAGTGCCGGCTGTTACACACAGCCAGGCACCCAGGGTCAATGCCGAGGGGGGTCAATTCAGACCTGCGGTTTGCAGCGCTTTATGTAGTTTCTGATCCCTGCGGTCCCTGAATGCAAGTTTAATTTTGTTTTAACCCCTCCCCCCTGCACCCCTGAATGCATTTATGACAGCGGGGTGCAGGGGGGCGGTTTGTGGGCGTTTTTTTGGGGGGGCGATATACTGGGTATTGCCGCGTCCGTGACAACCTGCTCTATAAAAATACCACATGATCTAACCTGTCAGATGAATGTTGTAAATAACAAAACAAAAACGGTGCCAAAAAAGCTATTTCTTATTACCTTGCCTCACAAAAAGTGTAATATAGAGCAACCAAAAATCATATGTACCCTAAACTAGTACCAACAAAACTTCCACCCTTTGCCGTAGTTTCTAAAATGGGGTCACTTTTATGGAGTTTCTACTCTAGGGGTGCATCAGGGGGGCTTCAAATGGGACATGGTGTCCAAAAAAAACTGTCTAGCAAAATCTGCCTTTCCAAAACCGTATTGCATTCCTTTCCTTCTGTCTCCTACCGTGTGCCCGTACAGTGGTTTACGACCACATATGGGATGTTTCTGTAAACTACAGAATCAGGGCCATAAATAGTGAGTTTTGTTTGGCTGTTAACCCTTGCTTTGTAACTGGAAATAAAAATAGTAAAATGGAAAATTTGCCCCAAAATTTAAATTCTGAAATGTCATCTCTATTTGCCAATAACTCTTGTGGAACACCTAAAGGGTAACGATGTTTGTAAAATCAGTTTTGAATACCTTGAGGGGTGTAGTTTCTTAGATGGAGTCACTTTTATGGAGTTTCTACTCTAGGGATGCATCAGGGGGGCTTCAAAAACTGTCTAGCAAAATCTGCCTGTCAAAAACGTATGGTATTCCTTTCCTTCTGCGCCCTGCCGTGTGCCCGTACAGTGGTTTATGACCACATATGGGGTGTTTCTGTAAACTACAGAATCAGAGCCATAAATATTAAGTCTTGTTTGGCTGTTAACCCTTGATTTGTAACTGGAAAAAAAATTATTAAAATGGAAAATATGCCCAAAAAGTGAAATTTTGAAATTGTATCTGTATTTTCTATTAATTCTTGTGGAACACCTAAAGGGTTAACAAAGTTTGTAAAATCAGTTTTGAATACCCTGAGGGGTGTAGTTTCTAGAATGGTGTCATTTTTGGGTGGTTTCTATTATATAAGCCTCACAAAGTGACTTCAGACCTGAACTGGTCCCTAAAAATTGGGTTTTTGAAAAGTTCAGAACAATTTCAAGATTTGCTTCCAAACTTCCAAGCCTTGTAACATGCCCAAAGTATAAAATATCATTCCCAAAATGATGCAAACATGAAGTAGACATATGGGGAATGTAAAGTAATAAATATGTTTGGAGGTATTACTATGTATTATAGAAGTAGAGAAATTGAAACGTGGAAATTTTCTATTTTTTACACATTTTTGGTAAATTTGGTATTTTTTTATAAATAAAAATGTATTTATTTTTACTTCATTTTACCAGTGTCATGAAGTACAATATGTGCCAAAAAAAACAATCTCAGAATGGCCTGGATAAGTTAAAGCGTTTTAAAGTTATCACCACATAAAGTGACACTGGTCAGATTTGCAAAAAATGGCCTGGTTCTTAAGTTGAAAATGAGCCGGGTCATTAAGGTGTTAAATTGCACACTGACTAATGCGACAGAGGCCCAAAATGAAGGTTATTGCCAAAAATGGGTGTTTTTTCAAAGCCAGATTATTATTGCAGCACTTCAAGCTTCAATTTGAATGTCACAAAAGCACATATGCAGTGCTGGAGCACTGAGCTTGCATAAAATGGCTGCCGCCACCGCCCACCTAACTAACAGATGGATAAAAGTTATTTTTTTCTGTCACTGGGCTCTGGGCAGGGTAAAAAGATTGTGCACTGCACCCACACAACTAAATGTATGTAGATCGCTGAGTTCAATTGGAGTTCTAATTAAAGATTCTGTCCAGGGGCGTAGCTAGAAGTGCATGGGCCCTATAGCAAAAATAATTTTATGGGCCCCCCCAGTGCCATCCACAGATCTCCCTCCCCTAAACAGTGCCATCCACAGATTCCCCCTCCCCTAAACAGTGCCATCCACAGATACAGATCCCCTTCCCCTAAATAGTGCCATCCACAGATCCCCCTCCCCTAAATAGTGGCACCCACAGATCCCCCTCCCCTAAATAGTGGCATCCACAGATCCCCCTCCCCTAAATCGTGGCATCCACAGATTCCCCCTCCCCTAAATAGTGCCATCCACCACAGATCCCCCTCCCCTAAATAGTGCCATCCACCACAGATCCCCCTCCCCTAAATAGTGCCATCCACCACAGATCCCTCTCCCCTAAATAGTGCCATCCACCACAGATCCCCCTCCCCGACGCTCACAGGAGCACATTTATAAACTAATCAGTAACTTTAATAATTTAATCATTGACATTGCTGAATGCTGATCTCTTTACTTGGATATCTTACTCTGTCTTAGCTCCGGTAACGGTAACAGCAGGCAGTGTGGGCGGGCGGCGCTCATTGACTGACGTCACGCGCCTGCGCCGCCTAGTGGGAGGAGCAAGCGGGTGACGTGAGTGAGCGCCGCCCGTCCCGCACTGCCTGCTGTTACCGGAGCTAAGACAGATTAAGATATCCAAATCCAATCCAAGTAAAGAGATCAGCGATGTCAATGATTAAATTAAAGTTACTGATTAGTTTATAAATGTGCTCCTGTGAGCGGCGTGGCCCTGTATATTCTAACCCCCTGTCACCATGGGAACGCCTGGGGGTTAGAATATACCATCAGATTTGAGTTTTCACACTCTCACTGAGAGCGTGAAAATTTAGATCCGATGGTATATTTTAACCCCCAGGCAAGCGTCCCCGTCACCATGGGAACGCCTGGGGTTAGAATATGATCAGATCTTCTGAGTTCAGTGGCCTGGCTGGAGCCTCCCCAGCCTCTGTGTCGGCCCGGCCCTGCATGCACCCTGCTCCAGTCCTGACTCCTTCTCCCCAGCCAGTCCCGAGCCGCGGACTGCCCGCGCCCAGCCCACTCCACTAGTGTAGTGGGCGGGCCGCAGGCTCGGGCCTGGCTGCCTGTGTATGTGTAAATAAAAATTAAATAAATCAACAGAAGGCGGCCCGGACGGGCCCCCAGTGGCGTAGGGCCCCATAGCCACTGCTATGGTTGCTATGGCGATCCCTACGCCACTGATTCTGTCCTATTCTCTCCCTCACAGCAGCAGCATCCTCTCCCTACACTAAGCACAGCAGAGTGACGTGCAGTGCTACGTGACTCTAGCTTATATAGAGGCTGGGTCACATGCTGCACTGGCCAATCACAGCCATGCCATTAGTAGCTCTGCAGCCTTTCAAAAAGTGCTAAGAAATCACCGAACCCGAACCCTAACTTTTACTGAAATGTTCGGGGACCATAAATCCTAAAGTTCGGTACGATCCCGAACATTACAGTTTGGGTTCGCTCAACCCTATTCTCTATATATCCTGTGTGGGTTTTTTTTTATCCGCTGATTCATTGTATGTATTGTATTTTTATCTACTCCATTGTTATTTATTATTAGCTGTGCTATGCTTACTTATTGGTGTTGCTAATCTAGTATGTCGGCATTGCACAAATACTTAGCTTGAGTCTTATTTGAGCCAGTTGTTATGGGTGTTGTGTTCACAACACTGAGCTAAAGACCTACCTCATCCTCCTCTCTGCTCTACTTGTCGGGGATCATTATTCTGAGTACATTTTAATATGATCTTGAGCTGAATCTATATAGGAATGGAGTTCTTGATGACACATGAAGTACAGAGAAGAAGGTAGGGATGAGGCTAATGAGCAGCAGCCCTTGTATGCTGTCTCCATTACCACAGCCCCACATTACCACAGTCTGTCCTGTCCGTCTTCTCTACTTCTGCTAAAGATCTTATCAGCTGTATTCAGGATCATAATCCCTGACAAGTAGAGCAGAGAGGAAGATGAGGAAGTTCTGAAGTAACTTGTCCTCCTCTGCGATTAGGACAGGTTTTCTGTGTAATAATAGGGCAGCAGCCATTTTATTTCTCCTGATTTCTCCCTAGACAAAAGGAGCCATTATAACTAATGAAAGGTTCTTGGGAATATATTTATAATGTAATATTTAAATATTTGCCGCTAGTGTAAAACTAGCCTCACTGGTTTTCTCGTCTGCTTTGCTTTCAGTATGGCTACGCACCTAAAGGGTCTTCAGTGATACTGTATAGCCACAAGGACTATATGCACTATCAGTACTTTGTTGCATCAGACTGGCCAGGTGGACTGTATGCTTCTCCGTCTATAGCTGGCTCTCGACCTGGTGGGATTGTAGCTGCTTGTTGGGCAACAATGATGCACATGGGGGAAGACGGATATGTTGAAGCCACCAAGAATATAATTTCGACTGCACGCTTCATCATAAAAGAGTATGTAAACTTGTGTTGATTTGATTTATTAATTTAGCTACCTATTAAATCATCGTTTGTATATTCCTTACTTTACAAAGAAGAAACTCATGTTGATTGCAGTCTTCCTTTTTTATGTAAAGGAATATTCTAGATACAACAAGTTATCCCTATCCCCTGTACAGGGGATAACCGTTTAATTGGGGGGAGGGGACCTCTACCATTCACGAGAACGTGAGTCCTGTGTCCCCTGTTAAAAGGAGTGGTGGTCGAGCATGCGTCCCACTTTTCTATACTATGGGTAGGCCAGAGATGGCAAATGCGATGTACTCTGTAATCTCTGACACTTCCATAGAGATGAATGGAGCGGCAGCATGCATGATTGCATGCTTGACTGTCACATCATACCTTTTGAGGGGGCATAAGATCCCTGTTCTTGTGGTGGGAATCCCAACAGTCTGACCCTCATTGATCTAACTTTCATTCCCTATCCAGCGGATAGGGGATAGCTTGTTACTGGAATACCCCTTTAAAGGGGCTTTCTATGCTCCTGATATTGATGACTTATCTTCAGAATAGGTAATTCATATCTAATCAGTGAAGGTTCAACCACCTCCCTCCCCCCAACCCTTACGAACAGCTATTCCCTGTATCCTTGGCCACTGGAACTAACTTTGTGAATGGAACCGAAAGCACAGCTCCATTCATAGTGTAATGGCTGTTTTTGGTTACTGCACCTCAGCGCTGTAAATATGGGAGCTGCAGTAACCTGGCATGGCCACTACACTTTGAGCGGAGCTGTTTCCTGTTCCATTCACAGTTTTAGTTCCAGAGCTGGAGGCTTCAGGGAATAGCTGATTGGTGGGGGTGCTGGATGTTGGATGCTCACTGATCAGATATGAACGATGTAGCCTGAGGACAAATCGTCAATATCAGAAGCCTGGAAAGTCAGATAGCAGTCAACGTATTCACATGTTGCAGGGAAGCCTTAGGAATGAATGGGGTCATAGCGCGACTCGTGCGTTTGCCGCGACCACAACACTCGAGTCACAAAATACTCAACTCAGCTGATCCACACTGCATTTCCATTTATTCCTATGGCTGCACTGCTACGCTCCGATACTTGCATGCACAACATGTGTCACGCCCAAAATTCCTGTGTAGCCGCATCATGGATCTGCACAGACGGATCTGTTCAAATAATGCAACCGTCTGCATCCATTCAGAATGGATCCGTTTGTATTATCTGTAACATATAAATAGTGGCATCCACAGATCCCCCTCCCCTAAATCGTGGCATCCACAGATTCCCCCTCCCCTAAATAGTGCCATCCACCACAGATCCCCCTCCCCTAAATAGTGCCATCCACCACAGATCCCCCTCCCCTAAATAGTGCCATCCACCACAGATCCCTCTCCCCTAAATAGTGCCATCCACCACAGATCCCCCTCCCCGACGCTCACAGGAGCACATTTATAAACTAATCAGTAACTTTAATAATTTAATCATTGACATTGCTGAATGCTGATCTCTTTACTTGGATATCTTACTCTGTCTTAGCTCCGGTAACGGTAACAGCAGGCAGTGTGGGCGGGCGGCGCTCATTGACTGACGTCACGCGCCTGCGCCGCCTAGTGGGAGGAGCAAGCGGGTGACGTGAGTGAGCGCCGCCCGCCCGCACTGCCTGCTGTTACCGGAGCTAAGACAGATTAAGATATCCAAATCCAATCCAAGTAAAGAGATCAGCGATGTCAATGATTAAATTAAAGTTACTGATTAGTTTATAAATGTGCTCCTGTGAGCGGCGTGGCCCTGTATATTCTAACCCCCTGTCACCATGGGAACGCCTGGGGGTTAGAATATACCATCAGATTTGAGTTTTCACACTCTCACTGAGAGCGTGAAAATTTAGATCCGATGGTATATTTTAACCCCCAGGCAAGCGTCCCCGTCACCATGGGAACGCCTGGGGGTTAGAATATGATCAGATCTTCTGAGTTCAGTGGCCTGGCTGGAGCCTCCCCAGCCTCTGTGTCGGCCCGGCCCTGCGTGCACCCTGCTCCAGTCCTGACTCCTTCTCCCCAGCCAGTCCCGAGCCGCGGACCGCCCGCGCCCAGCCCACTCCACTAGTGTAGTGGGCGGGCCGCAGCTCGGGCCTGGCTGCCTGTGTATGTGTAAATAAAAATTAAATAAATCAACAGAAGGCGGCCCGGACGGGCCCCCAGTGGCGTAGGGCCCCATAGCCACTGCTATGGTTGCTATGGCGATCCCTACGCCACTGATTCTGTCCTATTCTCTCCCTCACAGCAGCAGCATCCTCTCCCTACACTAAGCACAGCAGAGTGACGTGCAGTGCTACGTGACTCTAGCTTATATAGAGGCTGGGTCACATGCTGCACTGGCCAATCACAGCCATGCCATTAGTAGCTCTGCAGCCTTTCAAAAAGTGCTAAGAAATCACCGAACCCGAACCCTAACTTTTACTGAAATGTTCGGGGACCATAAATCCTAAAGTTCGGTACGATCCCGAACATTACAGTTTGGGTTCGCTCAACCCTATTCTCTATATATCCTGTGTGGGTTTTTTTTTATCCGCTGATTCATTGTATGTATTGTATTTTTATCTACTCCATTGTTATTTATTATTAGCTGTGCTATGCTTACTTATTGGTGTTGCTAATCTAGTATGTCGGCATTGCACAAATACTTAGCTTGAGTCTTATTTGAGCCAGTTGTTATGGGTGTTGTGTTCACAACACTGAGCTAAAGACCTACCTCATCCTCCTCTCTGCTCTACTTGTCGGGGATCATTATTCTGAGTACATTTTAATATGATCTTGAGCTGAATCTATATAGGAATGGAGTTCTTGATGACACATGAAGTACAGAGAAGAAGGTAGGGATGAGGCTAATGAGCAGCAGCCCTTGTATGCTGTCTCCATTACCACAGCCCCACATTACCACAGTCTGTCCTGTCCGTCTTCTCTACTTCTGCTAAAGATCTTATCAGCTGTATTCAGGATCATAATCCCTGACAAGTAGAGCAGAGAGGAAGATGAGGAAGTTCTGAAGTAACTTGTCCTCCTCTGCGATTAGGACAGGTTTTCTGTGTAATAATAGGGCAGCAGCCATTTTATTTCTCCTGATTTCTCCCTAGACAAAAGGAGCCATTATAACTAATGAAAGGTTCTTGGGAATATATTTATAATGTATCCGTTTTCTATTTTGCCAGATTGTGTCATAGAAAACTGATCCATCCCCATTGACTTACATTGTGTGTCGGGACGGATCCGTTTGGCTCAGTTTCGTCAGACGGACACCAAAACGCTGCAGAGCGGAACGGAGGCAAACTGATGCATTCTGAACGGATCCTTTTCTATTCAGAATGCATGAGGGCAAAACTGATCCGTTTTGGACCGCTTGTGAGAGCCCTGAACGGATCACACAAACGGAAAGCCAAAACGCCAGTGTAAAAGTAGACTTAGAAATGGAATTAAAATTGAAGCATCTTTTCTAAGGAGGACATAGATGTTGTTTTTAATTTAGATTTGATAACTGAAAATTAAGATTTTTCTGTAGCTAAATAATGTTACTACTACACAATATGACCATGTCAGCACTTAATGCAGTGTCAGTGTATGGAGGAGCACAAAACATTGAGCTGTGGAATAACAGGAACGACACAAAGCAGAATTGTAAAGGGGTTGTGCAGCCCTTGTATATTGATGACCTTTCCTCAGGATCGTCAGGGACGCCAAGAGTCAGACCCCCACTGATCATATTGACTGCCTCTCCTGAGTGTATAGGCCATCATCATCTAGATCAGGGTTTCTCAACTCCGGTCCTCAGGACCCACCTACCGGTCAGGATTTGAGAATATCCCACAGAATGAATACCTGGGGTAAGTCCTTGATGCATGGACACTAATTATATCACCTGCTCAATACTGAGGTAATCCTGAAAACATGACTTCGAGGTGGGTCCCGAGGACCGAAGTTGAGAAACCCTGATCTAGATGAATTAGTTTTTTTATGCTGTTCAATGTTAACTGCTGGCATATAATAGGATTTTTACTTCATTTGTATTTTTGATTTCTTCAAGGTTGCAAAAAATGAAAGAAATCTTTATTTTTGGGAATCCTGAGGTTTCAGTGATCGCAATTGGTTCAAAAGTTTTTGATATCTGCCGCCTGTTTACCTCTTTGACAGCAAAAGGCTGGAATCTGAATACACTTCAATTTCCATCAGGGTAAATAATTATTTAGTAAGAGGGAAGTAATGAAACCTGTATTACCTTTATTAAATATGTAAGTACAATCTTCACAAAAATATTTTAGTATACAGTATATGAGGATGAAAGGAGTACATATGGCGCATCATTTTTCACCTCTTATTGGCACTTTGTGAGAATGTCTAAATTGTAGAGTGTCAGGGCTCCATAGGACCACAGTATAATCCCCATAGACTCCAATGCTGATGCATTGGAGTGTATGAAAGAAATAATGTAATAATTGCAAAAAACAGTATCAAAAAAGTATAACATTCTAATTGCCTCCCCCTTTCCCCTAAAATTTTTAAAACATAAAATTAAAAAAATAAACATACACATCATGGGCATCGCTGCGTGCAAAAATGCCCATACTATTAAAATATAAAGCTATTTATCCCATCAAAATCATCAAAAAGTCATACACACCCCAAAATGACATCAGTATAAAGTACAGATCGCCCTACAAAAAAGTGACCATCACACAGTTCCATACACATAACTGCAAAAAAGTTATAGGGGTCAGAATATGGTGATGAAAATAAAGAAAATATATTTTTGTCAAGGCTTTTATTATTCAGTATAAAAATAAAAGAAAAACTAGGCATTTGTGTTATTCCCGTAATCTTACTGACCTGGAGAATGAAAGTAACTGGCCTTACTGTATAGGGATTGCCGTGAAAACAAAACCCAGAAAACTGTTGCGGAATTGCATTTTTTTTCCCCCAATTTCAACCCATTTGGAATTTTTTGCCAGATTTCCACTAAGCTATACAATATTAGGGCTCATGCACACCAGCGTTTTTTGCGTTCAGTATACTGGCTGTTTTTTTTAGTTCAATATGCGTTACTTATACTGAACCATTCATTTCAATGGGTCAGCAAAAAAAAAAAACTGGCATCCCCGTGTGCATTCCATTTTCGTATTTCCGTTCAAAGATAGAACATGTCCTATTATTGCCCGCAAATCACGTTCTGTGGCTCCATTCAAGTCAATGGGTCCGCAAAAGAAACGGAACACATACAGATTCTACTCCGTATGTCTTCCGTATCTGTTCCGTTTTTGTGGGAACAATCTATTGGAAATTTTATGCCCAGCCCAATTTTTTCTATGCAATTACTGTATACTACATATTCCATACAGAAAAAACTAAACGACAAAATGGAACGGAACCAGAAACACTACTGAAGCAAAACACTGAAAAAGACATATAGTTGTGTGCACGAGCCCTTAAATGGTGGAATTAGAAAGTGCAACTTTTGTCACAAACATCAGCCCTCATATGGCTATGTGAACAGAAAAATAAAAAAGTTATGGCCCCAGAAAGGCAAGGCGTAAGAAACATAATTGCAAAAATAAAAGGGGTTAACTTCCATTTATTTAATAGAAAGTGATGAATGAGTCTATTTGTATGTAGATAGATTCAGCACACATTGTGTCCATTTATTTTCATTAGTAATCGTGTGTGATGAATTAGGTTGCATTGTGTGATCCCCTACAGTATAATATCTTTATTTTCCTCAGTATTCATATATGTCTCACATTGCTGCACACAAAACCTGGAGTAGCGCAACTTTTTGTGAAGGATGTCCGAGATTCATTGTCTGTGATCATGGAAGATCCTGGAGCCAAAGCTACTGGAGTGGTAACTTGGTTTCAATACTTTATATTGTATGAAGAATTTAATGGGGGCCCCAAGGGAGTCCCTCAATGTTAGTTTTGTTTTTATATCACCAGGTGGTCTGATAGGAATCGGGTAGCCATTAACACCTTAGGGCCTGTTCACACGGCCGTGCCGTGTTTTGCAGTATGCTAATTGTGGATCCGCAAAACACAGATGCCGTCCATGTGCCTTCCGCAATTTGCGGAACGGAACAGGAGGCTCATTATAGAAATGTCTATTCTTGTCCACAAAACGGACAAGAATAGGACATGACTCATAATTTTTGCTGGGCCATGGAACAGAGAAACGGGTGCGGACAGCACATGGACTGCTGTCCGCATCTTTTGTGGCCCTATGGAAGTGAATGGGTCCGCACCTGAGGCCGTAAAAAATGCAGCTCGGATGCACACCAAAACCACGGTCGTGTGAATGAGCCCTTAGTAGAATGAATTCTGGAAATGCTGATTTTCACATAAATTATTATTTTTCTTCTCTTAAGGGTGCGATATATGGGATGACGCAGATGATTCCAGATAGATCCATGGTTTCTGAAATTTTAAAAGCGTACCTGGACTGCTTGTATCTCACAGAATTGCCACCCAATGTCAAACATATAAATGGTTCACCTGGACACCAATAGACATTACTGTTTTCCTTTAGGCGGTACTATTCCAAATGGTTCCACAGGGCAGCAGAATCTCACAGAGACTGCTTTTTATTACTTTTTACTTTTAGTTGACTTTTAAGGGATGTGTCTTTTTGATGTTTTATATGCTCAATGATTAAGGTGCTTGTTGCCTAGAAATATTGTTCCCTTTCCTACAGAATTGACAACATGAGTAATATATGTGCCTCGTAACATCCGATGATTCGAATACCATCTGTCCCTGTGATCTGTTTATTCATGTGCTCCTGTCTGCTCATAAAATCATCACTATTTCACACAAATGTGATGTCCAGGCTCAACAATACACAAAACTGCAACATAGGGACACATGTGAAAAACGTGATGCATCAGTAGTCTTCTCTGCTTTCTTTACAGTGACCATATTAGAAAAGTCCCTGGAAAGCACAGAGATGGGATAGTTTTAAGTATTAATGGGATTGATTAAGTATAGATCTTGGTGGCCTATATCTTAGGATGTGTCATCGAGGATTAACCACTGTCGCCATCCAATATTACTAGAATGAAGTGGCAGCAGCAGTAGGAAGCACAGAACGGAGCCAACAGTAGGCACAGCATTGTGCTTCCCTAAGCATAATTCCATGTACAACTATTCTCCATAATTGAATGTCTAGTACAATGGAGATCATAAATACAAATGGTTAATGGTGTAGCTGGTGGATGTCAAGATTTATAGATAGAAAACAGTTTCTGTCACTAGACAATTAAAGTTTTTAATTTTACTCATCAAAAAATTGCACCTCCAATTTATTGATGAGTAAGATTACTGGAAATCACAAAGGACAATAATTGTTCTCATGTGCAATGTTTTTGGGAACCCGTTGGACTTCAACACGTTTACTGTATGTTCTGTTTTCAAAATTGTCGATTGTTATACTTAATTTTTTTTTCCTTTTTTTTTTTTTCCTTTTTTTTATCCAAATTAATCTGTAATCTTTATAATGATTTCCTTACCACTTGGAACCGAACCCGAGTTCGGGAAATAGTTTTTTACAGTATAAATCAATTTCTGAAGTTATTATGCAAAGTTTTGCGAGACTTCGTGAAGTAATAACTTCGGCCAATACATTTTAATACTATACGGGGAGCTCGCTCCGTGCAGTGTTGAAACAAAGTTTTATACGAAAAGACTTCGGATGTTTCATCTGAAGTCGATTTGCTCATCCCTAGTGATAATGCTCCCCAGGAGTGCCTCCATTAGTAGAAGGATCAAATTTACAGGTGTAGTTTGTGCTGTTAGACAGAAAGGTGCACTATAGGGTAATACCATATAGAACAGGTATGACCACTATAAAAGCTTCTAAGTTTTGTTTAGCTGGTAAGGCTCCTGAAAGCAATGAGTTAAAGTACTTAACTAGATAGGGACCTATGATGGGGAAGAATTTCTTGTAATAATTAACAGGTAGCCCATCAGGGCCCGGGCTTTTGCCTTTGGGAACAGAGGATAAAATTTTGCTCACTTCTTCTAAAGTAATTGGAGCCACAAGAGAGGTTTTGGCTTCCTCAGGAATAACCGGCAGCTCTAGAGCGTCCAGAAAGGTTTTAATTGATTGGGATCTGAGAGTAGATTCCCCTTCCCGTTCCCCTGATCTAATGTTATAGAGGGATTGGTAGAATCCGGCAAAGATTCCCGCTATGCCTGAGGAGGAGGTATGTTTTTTGCCTTTTTCATCAACCATTTGACTGATAAAGGAACGTTGGATCTTTTTTTTTTTTTTTTACTAGGGTAGACATGAGCTTATTGCCTTTATCGCCGTGGGCATATTGTCTGTGCCTAAGTCTCAGGTTGAGCTGCCTTCATATTCAGAACAGATTTTAATTCATTCCTCAGAACAGTCAAAGTTTTAAGAATATCAGGGGTCAAGGAACTTTTGTGGGTTGCTTCTAATTCCGTTATTTTAGTAAGTAGTGAGGTAACTTGTTCCTGTCTTTTCTTTTTAAGATGTGAGCTAAGAGAAATCATTTCTCCACGAATGACTGACTTATGAGCCTCCCAAACAGAAGTTGGGGAGACCTCGGGAGTATATTAAACCTAAAATAGTCAGACAATTTATCGCTTAGGGTTGTAACCTGCGAGGCAGATTCCAAAATCATGGGATTCATCCGCCATGTCCACTCAAACCCCTCTAATTCTGGAAGAGCTACTACACATACTATAGGAGCATGATCAGAGACCGTAATCCCAAGTATATCAGACCTGCATACATTGATAAGCGACCTGTCAGGAATAAATATTTAGTCCAACCTATGATAGGACTTGTGGGGGACCGAATAAAAAGTATAATCTTTAGTGTCTCCATGGGAAGACCTCCACACATCACACATACCCATATCAAGTAATTGCTTGTTCAATTTCCTCAAACGTGAAGCTGGGACCACCGATCTCCCCGTCGAGGAATCAAGTGCTGGGTTTAGGGTGAGGTTGAAATCACCTCCTATTAGTAAAAGGCCTGATGAAAACTGTGAAATAATGGTGAGCAATTTGCACAACCACCTAGCCGTACCACTATTTGGTGCGTACAGATTGCAGACTGTAATCTCTCTCGAGCCCAGTTTACCTCTCAATAGAATATATCTCCCCTCAGGATCAGATATCATGGAGGCCATCACAAAAGGAAGGTTTTTATGTACCCCTATACTGACTCCTCTGGAAGCTTTATCAAAACATGCATGATACCAAGTGGAGTAACCTGACTTATTCATGTTAGGGATGCGTCCTTTCTTGAAATGGGTCTCCTGCAGTAGCAGGATGTCTGCTGACCTCCTCCTGAGCAACTGCATAATACGGCTCCTTTTAACGGGGTGGTTGCAACCCTTCACATTAAGGGAGGTTATTGTTAAGTTCAACGGGGCCATAACAGTCTGTCAGGAGGAAGTTCGCCTAATAGCCACCCGCTCACCCCAAAAGTGATCCAGAGTTGTGATAACATATGAGTAAACATAATGAACAATAAAATTAACAAATAGTAGGTATACATGGCTCCGATGGAATTGGAGCAGGGGCAGATAAAACAATAAAGAGGAAAAAAGAAGCCTGATCCGCCCAAACTCTCCACACATAGGCTTAAGGAGAGTTCACCTCTATGGTGTATGTAAAAAGCACTTAGAAGGTATTAGCCCAGAACAGCCTTATTGCTATCATTGGAGGCTAAGTAACTGCTTGGCTAGTACCACATAAGTCAGCCATACCTGAACCTGATAGCTACCTATGCGGGTCCAAATTATCGCCCACACAACCAGCTATCATGAGTGGGCATGATCACAATTACCTCCGTCTATGAAGAGACCTATACAGAGGGCAAGAAAAGCTGAGGCCATTAGTAGTTAATACATAAATGCGAAGGAAAATGAGATTCCAACCAGGTAAAACAACGAAGTCCTCAGGAACTCCTGGAACTGGTAAGAAGATAAATGAAGGATGACTTCATCTCCCTCTCAATCGTTAGAGTCAGGCTGGAGAGAACGTTGATGCTTTTGGGTCTTTTGTCTCCTGACAGTGGACCAGCTGGACGGAGCTTTGACAGCAGGTGAGTCGGGTATTATGGAGACTGGGAGCCATGACGGGAGTTTAATCGGGATAAGGCCCAAGGGTTCCTATATCTGCTCCAGATCACTTGGGGTGCGAATGGTATATCTCCTATTCCTTGCGTAGATCAGGAGACCGAATGGGAATAACCAGCGGTAGTTAATGCCAGCTTCCCTTAGTGCCGCGGTTAGGGGTTTCATCACCCTTCTCTTCTGTAGCGTGGTAGGTGAGATATCTTGAAACACCTGGACTTCTGCACCACCAATAAAGACATCCGGAAGATCCCGCGCTTTCTTCAGTAAAGCCTTCGCATCTCTATAACTGAGTAATCCACAAATGATATCTCTCGGATTCTCAGAGGGCAAGGGCTTTGGTCGGAGGGAACGATGCACGCGCTCCACTATTATGGAAGAGGCCCGGTCAGCGCCTACCAAAAAGGAGCATAGTTCCTTCATAATGCTGAACAGATTTTCCTTATTGGATGCTTCTGGGAAGCCTCTTATCCGTAAGTTCTTCCTCCGGCTCCTATTTTCTTGATCCTCTATCATCGCGATGGAGTCATTAAGAGCCGTTTGACATGAGGACAATGATTGTCTGACCGCAACATTGAAGATTTGCTGATCTTCACTTCCAATATGGCGGATGTCAGCTTTAATGTGGGAAAGATCTTCAGCTAGCGGGGCCAAAGCCTTGCTCAGGGCTAAGTCCAGGTAAGCTGCAGTCAGCGGAGGATCGGCTGTTGCACCTGAAGAGGCAGTAGTGTAATCCTCTTCTGCATCCGCGCTATCTATCAGGTCACCGGCCCCTCCGTCCCTAGCTTCGCGCCAGGCTGCGCCATCTTGGGCTGCACTGTATCCGCGCGAGGTCTCGGTTTATTCAGGTATTTCTCCATAGATTTGTCCTGTTTGGCGATTTTACTCACGCTGGACATCTTCACTGCTAATTCTTTGGGTTGAATCTTCACCATAGTAGGCAAAACGTGCTGTAGACAGGCTAATGGAGAGCTTGGTGACGGGAGCTCTATTCAGAGGCAACCGCCATGAAGCGAGGTCCAGGTACAGGTAAATATTGATTCCAGAATAATGCTCACCTTGCAGAGTTCTGCTACCTGTAGGCACAACTTTAGATAAAGCTCATCAAGTTGTAGACTGGAATCCAGATGTCGGTTGGTCTGCAGCCACAGATGGAGGTCTTCCTATCGGAGATGCCTGGAATCCCCAGGAAGATGCAAACTTTCCAAAAACTAGATTCTCCTATGGCGCAAGGAAACCACTTGGAACTGAACCCGAGTTCGGGAAATGGCCCTTTACAGTAGAACTCAATTTCTGAAGTTATTATGCGAAGTCTCACGAGACTTCGAAAAGTAATAACTTCGGCTCATTGGAGTCAATACATTCTAATACTGTATGAAGCATGCTCCGTACAGTATTGAAACAAAGTTTTATGCAAATTGACTTTGGATGTTTCATTCGAAGTCGATTCGCTCATCCCTAGTGATAATGCTCCCCAAAAGTGCGTCCATTAGTAGAAGAGCCCTCCAGTATTAATAATGTCCTCACGGAGCCCCCAGTAGAAATAAGGCCCCCTATTGTCCCCCCAGTGGTAATAAAGCTCTCTACAGACCCCTTAGTAGTAATAAGGCCCTCATAGTGCTCTAAGTAGAAATAAGGCAGATCTATAAGTCCCTCCTATAGAGCACCTAGTAGTAATAAGACACCTATAATGTCCCCTGGATTTATAATACCTCTACAGTGCCCCCAGTATTTATACTGCCCCCTACTTTTATAATGCTCCCCCCGAAGTTCCCCAGTATGTATAATGCCCCCTGAAGTGCCGACAGTATTTATACTGCCCCCTACTGTTTTAATGCTCACCCTGAAGTGCCCCCAGTACTTATAATGCCCCCTACTGTTATAATGTTCACCTTGAAGTGCCCCCAGTATTTATAATGCCACCTGCAGTGCCCCCTGTAGTTATATTCCACCCTATACCATACAGTCCCATGTAAATAACATCACACTATCTAATCAGCCCCCTCCAATCTACAGTCCAATGTAAATAACATTCCTCTCTGTCTACAGCCCCCTCCAAAATACAGTCTTATGTAAATAACATCACCCCCTCCCCAGCCGCCTCCAACATGCAATCCCATGTAAATAACATCATTCCCTCCCACAGCCGCCTCAAACATACAATTCCATGTAAATAACATCGCCCCTCTCCAGCCACCTCCAACACACAGTCCCATGTAAATAACTTCCCTCCCTTCAGAGTTAACCACAATTCCCAGCATTTCTCTGCCTCTTTCTTCACTTACCTCTCCTCATGTAGCAGACCTCACCACAGCTTTTTCCCCCAGGTCTTCACCTCTTCACTGCCGTCCTCTCCTGCACTGGTCGCATGATAGAGACATCATCGCAGGTCCTTCTCAACCACTGCCTGTTTTACTGGTCACATGACCTGTGATGTCATCACAGGTCCTTCAGCTCTTCCAGTGCATTAGATTCATTTGTATTGGTTGGTTGGCTCCAAACCCCCTCTGCCACATAAGACACCACTGTTATAAATGGCACATGACAGAAATCCCTGTTACAGGCTTATGCCTCTGATTTTGTGTAATTTATATCAATTCTCATCTAAAGAATAGCGAGCAGGGAGATGGGTGGCTGACCTCTGGGCTCGTGCACATGACCATGCTCGATCCAGGAAACATGGCAACACATGATGATGTGACTGAAGTACAGTAGACCAGCAGTCATATAGGAACTCACTGCATTATCAATTAATATGATGGAGTGAGTTCAAGTCAGAGGAGCCACTATCAGTCCCGGACATGCGGCTTACACACAGGCCGTGTTTTCCAGACCAAGCATGAGCCCTGAGTCATGTGCATGAGCCCTTACCGTTTTCACTCTTAAGCAGATCATGTTTCCATTATGCACAGCAGAACCAAGGGAATTTATACTTAATTATTTTGTCTCTTGAAATACAGGGCATTTAAATCAGGAAATCAAGATAAATAAAAAAGGTACAGGAGCTGTCTACTTGTATTAGTTATGTCCTAGGGCATGCAATAAGGATTTTTCCAGACATAAATGGAACTATCACTGGGTAATAGACAAGTGCACTTAGGCTACTTTCACACTAGCGTTCGATCGGATCCGTTCTGAACGGATCCGCTCATATTAATGCAGACGGTGGCTCCGTTCAGAACGGATCCGTCTGCATTATAACTTAGAAAAATTTTCTAAGTGTGAAAGTAGCCTGAGCGGATCCGTTCAGACTTTACATTGAAAGTCAATGAGCCATATGGTGTCATCTTCAAGCGGATCCGTCCCCATTGACTTCCATTATAAGTCGGAACAGATCCGCTCGCCTCCGCACGGCCAGGCGGACACCCGAAGGTGTGTCCGCTCACTGAGCGGAGCGGAGGCTGAGCGCTGGCAGACGGATGCATTCTCAGTGGATCCGCCTCCACTCAGAATGCATTAGGGCCAGACGGCTGCGTTCAGGGCCGCTTGTGAGCCCCTTCAAATGGAACTCACGAGCGGACACCTGAACGCAGGTGTGAAAGTAGCCTTAGTATGTTCTTTCATGTTTAGTGTGATGAATAGCAGATAGTAATTGTGAAAATGCCTTTTGATTTACTGTATTCTTAGCATTTGTTTAAAGGGGTAGTCTGAGATCATTCAAAATCTTGCATGACTGCCGAAATAGCTTAAAAAAAAAAAAAATCCTGCCATTCTGGTCCTCATTACACTGTCGAACTACAGCAGTGACGTGCCTGCATATGATACATGACCCCTGGAGCCAGTCGCTGTCCTCAGCTGTCTACGGCTGAGAACTGTGATTGGCTCCAGCCGTCATATCCTCTCATGTCATCGACAGTGATATGTCAGGATATGGCATGTGAACACTGCAGCCGATCATCATGTTAGACAGCCGAGGACAGTGATTGGCTGCCATATGGAGACATGCTACCACTGCTGTTTGTTAACAAACAGCATGAGGTGAACCAGAACAGGGCCAGAGAAAGGTGTATCACAATTTTTTTTTATTTTAAGCTAGTCTGTCTGTCTTCGGAAATTTTGCATTATCTTGGATGACCCCTTTTAACGTATTTATTCTATTACTTGTTTTTCTGTTTTATTCTATTACTTGGTAAATGGAAGGCCCCAATCACATCTGTTGGATTTGACATGGATTTGGATTATTTGTCAAATCCGGCATCGAGCTGCACCCCTTGTATGTAAATGTGGTGTCCACGACCCAGTTAACATGGAAATTTCCTGAACGGTCTTTGTCCACATCATGGAAAAAAATTCCACCACTGAAATCGGTAGCATGACAATGCTGTTAATCCTGATGCGGATCTTCTGCACATGCGCCACACTGCACAGCTAGTCTACTGTTTGAGATGTTTAAATGGAAAGCAAAATGTATACTTTATGATGAATCTAGACAAGCACAAACCTCACAGAGGATATTTAAAAGTGTCAGTAAACACCCATAGGCCCAACCTGGCAATGTTCACTGGCTACGTATCCCATTCCCTGGCAGGCATGCACCTTATTGTAAGATATGGTCCACGCTGCACTGAAGATTCTGACGTCATGCTTGTCTTCAGGTACTTTTTCAAGCGGGGTTCTCATGCTGTAAAAATAAAACTTCCAGGCATCAACTGTGGCAAAAATTTAGGACTGTGCAAGTCGAAATTGTGAAGATTTTACTCATTTAACTTGATAGAAGGAAATGCACTTCTGAATTCCATAAAATTTGCAGCAATTAAAAAGTCAAATTTTTTTATTTTTTATGTAGACCTGTGAACATGTTCTGCTTGATAATATTACAGTTGGTCTTATATTTGCTATAGAAACCACTGATTCCTGTATAACAATTAATAATAATAATAATAATAATAATAATAATAATAATGATGTTCTTACTAATTATCAATTGAGAATTGTCTTTGTGTTGAAAGCACCTCTTCTTCCTGTCTTCTGTTTTGAGTATTGCATTTTTTTTCTAGTACAATGTATGCTGTCATTTCTAAAAATGCCATAGATTTAGTTTGTGAAGTAATATGTGTAGAAATTGGCTGAGCTAAATGTCAAGTGCCTTTTTCTCACCTTGTAGGTGGCTGATTAATAATAATGTAACATGATAATGGAATAAAAATTTTAGATTTACTACTATGCAGCAGTAATTTTCTATTATAATTGAATGATATTGAAAGCCCCAAGTATTAGTCTTAAACACAACATGCTTGGAAATTTTATTACAATTTTAGGGCTCATGCACACGAACGTGTGACGGCCGTTCCGTGCATTAGTGTCCGCAATACGAGCTTACATGGTAAGTGCAGAGGGCTGAATGTCAAAGGTTAATTAAACTTGGGAGGAGAATAAAGACATGAAGTCAACAGCGGTAAACATACTCGCATGGCAAAGGGCATAACAAATGTATTTTAATATTGCAATAGGAAAAGGAAGGAAGAGAGAATAAAATGGGATTATAGTCAGCTACTAGGTAGGTCAAGTATTCCACCTATAGTAATTCTGGGAAGGGGGGGGGGGGGGTATTGTAAAAACATGATCAGCATACTGCCAAATAAAAGCTGCAAATCACAAATTAAAAGTAAAGTGTTGTCTTTCCCCGGGAGACATGGACGGCAGGAAGACTAAGGCCTCATGCCTCCATTGCGTTTTTTTTTTTTGCGGATAGGATGGGGACCCATTTATTTCAATGGGTCAGCAAAAAAATGCTGATAGTTCCTCTGTTTGTGTTCCGCGTCCGTTGTCCGTGTTTCCCTTTAGCAAAAAAATAGTGCAAGGATAGGCATTTATTACAAGGGATCTGTGAAAAAAACGGATCCTCAAAAAAAAAAAACAGATGCCGCATCCGTTTTCTTAGTGGATGCACAATTTATGGACGCAAAAAAAAAATGTTGTGTGCATGAGGCCTAACAGTTAGGTAATACCTTTGCAGAAAAAGCTGGCTTTTTGATGGCCTTCCTTGTGAGGTCAGGGAAGGTGAGAAGTCACCATGGTGTAAGTGAGCAAACTAGCATAATTTTTTATTTTTCTCCAAGAATCTAGTACAGGGATTGAACATGCTCTGGGAATCCTGTGAACAGCATAGTTTTGTCAGATGACACAAGACCTTTTTCAAAGAACCCATGAAGAGTTATGCATTAGGTGTGATTGTATAGTTTCATGGAGGCCATATATCTTTTAAATTAAAGAGGACCTGCCTTCTCTCCTCACATGTCTGTTTTAATAAATACTTGTCATTCTAGAACTTTTTTTTTTTTCAGTTAGAACTTGTCATTCCTCTGGTTTTCCACCTAGAGCTTTATGATTCATTAGATAAATGGGTGTCCAAGCAGATAAACCAGTTTGACATGGGTAATGTTAACATCCAATTTATTCATAAATATTTGAGAGGATTAATGGTTACTGCAGCAACCCAGGGGGAGTGTGGAGAGGGTGGGCATTGCAGTGGACAGCATGTAGGTGGTGGCCAGTGCTTCTGGGGTCTTAGCCTTTCTCCACCAATGTTTCCTCACTCCCAGGGCTGCTGCAGTAACAAGAGGGTCTCGCTTTGGATGACTGGAGTAGTATGTCTCCCAGAGCTCACTCTGTGTAGAATCTCGTAGATGGTGGAGTGCCCTTGGAGGTAGTGACCAAATTTATAGGCAGAAGACAGAGATGTCAAATATAAGAAAAAGAAGAGAGACAGAGATATAATTGAACAAGTAACTCAACATTTTGTTTACTTTGCATAACACATCCTAACAAGATGAAGGTTCAGAGTCTTAGGCCTTTTCCACGTGTCCATGATGATAACGGCGACAAGATGGTCAGTGGTGAAGAATTAGTGTTTGGTCCATGTGACCATTTTTTTCTCTGCATGTGGACTCCATGTACACTGCTCAGCTGAAAAATCATTTCCAGAGCATTCCCATAGCAATGATCCATTAAAACCATGGACCAAGCTCAGATTGCATTTGTTTTGTGTTCATGGTCTTCATGGGCAATAAACTATAATGTGCTTGAGGGATCTGTAATCACAGACCTAAATAGGGAATGCTTCAGTGGTGAAAACCACTAATGTGTGAATACATACAGTCGTGGCCAAAAGTTTTTAGAATTACATAAATATTGGAAATTGGAAAAGTTGCTGCTTAAGTTTTTATAATAGCAATTTGCATATACTCCAGAATGTTATGAAGAGTGATCAGATGAATTGCATAGTCCTTCTTTGCCATGAAAATTAATTTAATCCCCAAAAAAACTTTTCACTGCATTTCATTGTTGTCATTAAAGGACCTGCTGAGATCATTTCAGTAATCGTCTTGTTAACTCAGGTGAGAACGTTGACGAGCACAAGGCTGGAGATCATTATGTCAGGCTGATTGGGTTAAAATGGCAGACTTGACCTGTTAAAAGGAGGGTAATGCTTGAAATCATTGTTCTTCCATTGTTAACCATGGTGATCTGCAAAGAAACGCGTGCAGCCATCATTGCGTTGCATAAAAATGGCTTCACAGGCAAGGATATTGTGGCTACTAAGATTGCACCTCAATCAACAATTTATAGGATCATCAAGAACTTCAAGGAAAGAGGTTCAATTCTTGTTAAGAAGGCTTCAGGGCGTCCAAGAAAGTCCAGCAAGCGCCAGGATCGTCTCCTAAAAAGGATTCAGCTGCGGGATCGGAGTGCCCCCAGTGCAGAGCTTGCTCAGGAATGGCAGCAGGCAGGTGTGAGCGCATCTGCACGCACAGTGAGGCGTAAGACTTTTGGAAGATGGCCTGGTGTCAAGAAGGGCAGCAAAGAAGCCACTTCTCTCCAAATAAAACATCAGGGACAGATTGATCTTCTGCAGAAAATATGGTGAATGGACTGCTGAGGACTGGGGCAAAGTCATATTCTCCGATGAAGCCTCTTTCCGATTGTTTGGGGCATCGGGAAAATGGCTTGTCTGGTGGACAAACAAAAACCAACTAATTCTGACAAACTCTAAGAAGTGATTATGAAATAATGGGTTGCTATCAGTCAGGAATTGGCCCAGAAGTTGATTGAGAGCATGCCCAGTCAAATTGCAGAGGTCCTGATAAAGAAGGGCCAACACTGCAAATACTGACTCTTTGCATAACTGTCATGTAATTGTCGATAAAAGCCTTTGAAACGTATGAAGTGCGTGTAATTATATTTCACTACATCACAGAAACAACTGAAACAAAGATCTAAAAGCAGTTTAGCAGCAAACTTTGTGAAAACTAATATTTGTGTCATTGCCAAAACTTTTGGCCACGACTGTACATTAGGGTCAATCGGTATGTGTGCTGACCTTGGACAGCACATGTCCTTGATCCACTGATGTATGAATGTGGCTTTACATAGCAGTTTTCCAAGCGCTAGTGTGGCTGGGCTCAGGCAAGGTTTCCTAATTATCTGTGTCTTCTTAGATGCAGTAGTCTTTTTATGTAATTTCACAAATGCTGCAGCAGTTTCTCTGCTATGCAGTTCCCAGCTGAGGGTGCACAAATCGATTAAATTTTTTTGCAGTTCCTAGTGGTGAGGTGCATATCTTCAAGTCAAAAGCAACATGACGACTGCAAAAGATACTAGGCCAGAAGCCTAAGGCCTTCTCTGTGCTGTGAGGCCTGGAACCCATATTTTCTCCTCACAGGCTTACCTCACTGCCACAGAGCTCAGTGTAAAACAACAGCTGAAATCTAGCTATCTTGTATTAAATGTAATTATTTACAAATAAAGATATGTAGTCATGCTGCAAATTTTTATTTATTTTTTTAACCATTGCAGGATCACTCTGCAATATTTTATTGTACTTTTGACCTGTTTTTTTCCTTTTTCTTCTTCTATGAAAAAATTAACAGCATTAAAAACGATGTCATCACTACCAGTATGTGTGGATATACTAAATTTAGCCATTCATTTGAGCACAAATTGTGGCTTGATCTGGTTCATAGACTTCTTTTACACTGTAGTTTGAATTGAAGAATAAGGTTTAAAGGGGTTTTCCAATCCTATACAATGTACTTACGTGGGTCCCCCGCTCCCTGCGCTGCTCCTGGTTCCTGCACGGCCGCTGCTGCTTCTTTCCGTGCCCAGGGAGGGGGGATGAGCCTCCTTAGCATCGCGGGTGATGCTAGGGATGCTCTTCCCTTCCCCCGACAATGTTTTCATCTGGGCACGAGGAGAAGCAGTGGCGGTGCAGGGACCCAGGTAATTATATTCTTCAGCGTGGGGGGTCCGGCGTATGGGGGGGGGGGGGGGGGTTATAGGATTGGATAACCCCTTTAATCTTCCAGTTTTCTGTGAATGAAAGGATAGATTGCATAACTGGCAAGAGATTTTTCTAACATGTATAAGGCACTCTTCTAAGGCATAAGAACAATGTGGACAATAGTATCGGAACACCTAGACATTACATTTACAGGAGTTATTATGGCATCCCATTCTAAATCCCTAGGCATTAATATGGAATAAGTACCCCCTTTTGCAGCAAAAAATAAAAACTAAAATAGCCTCTACAAAAGGTTTAAGCAAGATTTGGGAGAGCATAAAGAAGAGAATTTACAAGGTCAGACAGTCTCCATTCTAGTCCATCCCAAAGGTACTTGATAGGTTTGAGGTCAGGGCTCCGTGCGGACCAGTAAAGTTCTTCCACACAAAACTCAACCAACCATGTCTGGACCTGTGGGCCTTCCCGAAACGATTCTCAGAAATTTGGGAGCCTACAACTTTTTCAAATGTCTTAGTATGCTGAAACGTTTTGATTTCTCCTCACTGGAACTAAGGGGCTTAGGACAACCCTTTCGAAAAACAAACCCATAGAATTATTCCTCCTTCACAAAACTTGGCACAATGCAGGCAGGTAACATTCTCCTAGAATTTGCCAAACCAAGACTCTAGCATGATTCGTCATACAATGGTAGCATGCGTTACACCACTCCATCCAATACTTGGTGATGCAAAGATTGCTTGCTGTTGCTCGACTATGGGAACCCATGCCGAGAAGCATCCAGCACACTCTTTTTTTTTTTTTTTTGCTGATGTTTTTACCAGTGGAGATATGGAACTCTGGAATTTAGTCAGCAGAGCATTGGAAGCATTTATGCACCATGCGCCTCAGCATTCTGCAACCCTGGTCTATAAACCTCTCTCTAACTTTACTTGGCCTGCAATCTTTTTACTACAATAATACCACTTACAGAGCTGATCGTGAAATAACTAGAAGGGAAGAAACTTAATGATCTGATTTGTTGTAACAGTGCTATCCTATTACACTACCATGCTTGAATTCCTTCACAGATGTTTGTAAAGGTAGGCCGCATGGCTAGGCGCTTGATTTTATACACCTGGTGAATGGGACTGAATGAAACAACAAAACTCAGTGACTGAGAGGGCTGTCCCAATACTTTGTTCCATATAGTGTATATCAGCCTTAGGACATATGAGGAGGGTGCACAAACTGCAGGACAACAAGTCGTATGTAACGACCAAAAAGTATAAATTATCTAGAACCAAACAAATAGTCCTTACACAAAAGATCTTTGAAACCTCTTGTTACAGTAACACCATCATCTCCTTTTTTCTTCTATTCTGCCACAGATGTACGTTAGAGATTATCCCCTGATTGGTTGTGAGTGATAGCCCCTGTACAAGCAATGGTAGATAGCTCAACTCACTAATATCTCCAGATATAGGCACCAGTTGCATGTGATGATCCAGTGAGGAGAATACAATGGTGAAGCTTTGATCATTTATTGATTTGTCTTGAAAACAAATGCAGGGAAATGAGGTTATGCTAGAGGATATTAGAGGTCAAAAAGAATAGCTCTCACCATCTTGAAGGTCTGCGACAAAGAGGAAGTACGAAGGACCTTACAGAGGATGTGATGTCACAAAAGAGGGAGGAGAGCAATGCAATAGAAATTTACATAACACACTACAAATGGTATTATAAGAATAACCACAGGGTGGCAGCGTTACACAACATGGTAAATGATAATATAATGCAAACACAAATTGTAGAATACAAGAATAAAGGCTGGAACAGCACACTCCCCGTCTGAAATCCTTGGATTTCACTATATATGCAACTACAGAAATGTCCATGAAATGTTGGAACCTGAAAGACAAAAAACAAACAAAAAGAACATACTGGAAATGGTGAACTGGAACAGTCCAACGCCTTGAGTCTTCCGGTTGCCAGGAATAAAGTTCCTCAAGTAAAGAATCATTCCTCCACGGGTAAGAGGAGAACAATCTCAGATGCAGGCCTGATAAAGGATTTGGGATGGCCTTGCCTTGCAATGGTCACTTCCACCTTGCGAACTTTGCCATCTTCACTGATGAAGACCTTTGAGATGAGTCCCATGGGCCAGGAGTTTCTTTCCACCTTTTGGTCTTTCATGAGTACGAGATCTCCTATCTGTAAGTTTGGCTTGACCTGTTGCCACTTTCTACGTGCTTGCAGAAGCGTTAAATACTCTTTTTTCCACCTGCTCCAGAAACAGTCGGCCAGATGTTGAACGTGCTTCCACTGTTTCAGATATATGTTACTAGAAGAAGACTCTTCAGGTGGATTAGGAACAGATCCAAACTTCTGAGTGAGAAGAGTTGCTGGAGTAAGAATGGCAGGGGATTCTGGATCCATAGATACAGGTACAAGAGGTCTTGAGTTGACAATAGCGGATACCTCAGCCAGGAAGGTAGTCAAAGTCTCATGGGTGAGCCTTGAGAAGTTTGAGTTAATAAGCATACAGTCCAATATTTTGCGGGTGATGCCTTTTGGTATATCTTGCTTGTCATGTATACATTTCAGTTCCATTTTAAAGGCACTCTGCTGTACCACAAGCAATTCACTTAGAATAATGTCTTCTGCCGTTAGAGGTTTATGGCACAGGTGCCAACTGCGACAGTCAGTGTTATGCTTCTCAGCATGAAAACAATGAACAATGTGGACTAACCTTGCAATGATGTGAATGAGTCTTGACCATCTAGAGAAGCGTTCAAAGCGATGACAGCCCAAGCCAGCGCTCGTTTCACACTTGGTGACGAAGGTACTAACTTCAGGTCGAATCTCTGGATCTTCATGAGGGTCCTGGAGACTTAAGACTGTCTTGGATAGGAGTTTCTTCATTCTGGTTCAGCAGAAACTCTGGACCTGTCAACCAAGAAGAAGTTGCAGAGACTCTTCCAGATGCCGGTCTGGTGGCGCAATCTGCAGGATTGAGATGAGATGGAACATAGTGCCACTGTTCAGGTTTAGAGGATCTTGTAACCCTTTCGATGCGGTTACTGACATAAACGTAGAAGCGTTTTGACTGGTTGTAGATGTAACCCAGGACAACCTTACTGTCTGTGTAAAATTGAATGTCATCCACCTGAATATCCAGCTCACGTTGTATAAAGTCCGCAATCTCTACGGCTAGCACAGTCCCACAAAGTTCGAGTCTAGGAATGGTGTGCTCAGGTTTTGGAGCTAATTTTGCCTTTCCAAACAGAAATCCAACATGTGCTTGATTGGAATAGTCTATTACCTTTAAATAAGCAACAGCTGCGATGGCTTCAGTAGACGCATCTGAGAAGATGTGGATTTCTCTCCTCCGAGTGGCTGTAAGGGATGTTGGAGTGTAACACCTTGGTATGTGAATACTGTCTAATGCATGCAAGCATTCCTTCCACAACTCCCACTTTTGTTGTTTGTCAGAGGGCAGTGGAGCATCCCAATCAGATACAGACTCTGAGAACTGTCTTAACAGGAATTTGCCTTGTACAGTCAAAGGTGCCACAAATCCCAGGGGATCATATAGGCTGTTCGCCACTGAGAGAACTCCCCGTTTAGTAAATGGTTTATCTGCACAGTTAACTTGAAATCCAAGGGAGTCATTTGCTAAGTCCCACCTCAGGCCCAGACTTCTCTGTACTGGTGGATTGTCTATCCCTAGATTCAAATCTCTGAATTCTGTGGCATGATCGCTGGGCTGGAAGGCTTTCATTACGGCAGCGCAGTTAGAGGCTATCTTATGTAACCTTAGACGAGACTTTGAAAGCATACCTTGTGTCCTTTTGAGCAGATCTATGGCCTCCTCCGCTGTAGGGAAGGATTTGAGTGCGTCGTCCACATAGAAGTCTCTCACGACAAAGTTTCTGGCATGTTCCCCAAATTCTGACTCACCATCTAAGGCAGCCCTACGTAGGCCATATGTAGCAACAGCAGGTGAAGGACTGTTACCAAACACGTGCACCTTCATGCGGCATTCAACCATTTCTTTGCTGGTGTCATTGTCTCTATGCCAAAGAAACCTGAGGTAGTTTCTATGATCTTGCCGCACGATAAAGCAATGGAACATTTGTTCAATGTCAGCAGTAATGGCTACTGGCTCCTTTCTGAATCTCATGAGCACTCCCACCAGATTATTGGTCAGGTTCGGACCGGTGAGAAGGACGTCGTTCAGAGATACGCCATTATGTTTGGCACTTGAATCGAATACCACTCTTATTTGGTTTGGCTTCCGTGGGTGATATACCCCAAAGGATGGAAGGTACCAGCATTCTTCATGCTCTTGTAAGGGTGGAGCCGGCTCTGCATGATCATTGCGAAATATTTTTTCCATGAAGGCCACAAAATGACTTTTCATTTCTGGTTTGCTTTTTAACGTACGTTGCAAGGAGATGAATCTGGAGAGTGCTTGTTCCCGGTTGTCAGGAAGTCTGGCTCCTGCAGCACGGAAAGGTAAAGGTGCAACCCAGTGGTTAGATGCATCTTTGAAGAATTCATCGTCCATTATTTTAATAAACTCTTTGTCATCCATGGACAAGGCCAGCTTGTCGTCGTCTGGTGTTGTACAAAACACAGTTTTTCCTAAGTTGTCATAACTGGTAGGAATGATGTCTGGTGTCTTTAAGAGGTTAAAAAGCCTTTCCTTCACCTCATAATGATGAACACATGGCTTAAAATGAGATGTGCGACCATTGTTGAGCACAAAGGTTTTGAAGGAGTTCACTTGAGATGGTTTGTGGCTCTTATTTATACATACATCGCCCACGATTACCCAGCCTAAATCGAGTCTCTGTGCATATGGGGCATTATCAGGACCGTTGCATTGTTGACGCACCTTGTGGACCCTCAGAATGTCTCTCCCGAGCAGAAGTAGGATGTCAGCATTCATGTCCATAGGGAGGATCTCACTAGCTAGATGTTTCAAGTGGGAATGATGATATGCAGCTTCTGGAGTAGGAATTTCATCTCTTTCATCTGGTATTTGGTCGCATTCAATTAACGTTGGCAAGGGTATATGAACGTTTCCTTTTATGGAGGAGATAAGGTATCCAGTGGCTCTTCTGCCATAAGTCTCTACACGACCAGAACAAGTGTTGAGGGTATATGGCGTTGCTTCTCCTGCTATGCCGAAAATCTCAAAGAATTTAGGTTTTGCCAGAGACCTATTGCTTTGTTCATCAATAATTGCGTACATTCTGATGGCTCTTTCAGATTGCCCTTCTGGGTAGACGTTGACCAAACACACCTTTGCACAGCACTTAGAATCAGCCTCCTTGCCACATATAGCCATACAGGAAGAGGAAATAGTAGTTGTAGCTAATTCTTGAGCCGGTGGCTCCCCGCTATGAAGTGCGACGGCATTGGTCGCAGCTTGAGATGGTGCGTTGTCTGAAGGCAAGGTAGGATGCATTGCTGTAACGTGCTTGTCACTGCTGCATTCTGCACACTTGATAATAACCTTACAGTTTTTCGCCATATGATTAGATAAGGCACAACACTTGTAACACACTCCAAGCTCTTTGAGTATCTCTCTGCGTTCTTGCAAGGTCTTTGCCCTGAGCCCACGACACTCCTTTAAAGGATGAGGTCTTTTATGGATGGGGCACATGCGGTTAGGGTCCTTTTCTTTGAGGACAGGGTATTCCTTCCTAGTAGTGCAGGTTGAAATGAGTGGAACATTGGTTTTCCTAACGGATACTGTCCCCCTTAAGTCTCTACGTTTATTTATGGTGTTGTCATACCTTGAACATGAGGATGAAGCAGGTAGAGTGGATTCAGTGAAGTCAAAGCTGGGGTCATTCTTCTTTCGAGCTTGGTCACTGATGAATCTGGTAAAATAAGAGAAAGAGGGAAAAGACACATTGTGTTCTCTCTTGTATCTGTAGCCCTGGTCTGCCCATTTCTCTTGCATGCCATGTGGTAGTTTCGACACTATTGGATTGACGCCATGGGCGGTATCAAGGTAACTCAGTCCTGGCAGACGTGGGTCCATTTTTGCCAATTCAAGTTCTTTTAGTAGGTCGCTTAGATCCTGGAGTTTGCGATTGTCTTTGCCAGTTATCCTTGGGAAGGCTTGAAGTCTCCTGAATAGGGCACTTTCTATAGCTTCTGGACTGCCATAGGTCTGTTCAAGTCTCTCCCATGCTGCAGCGAGACCTTCCTCTGAGTGGCCTGCATGAACCACTCTTAATGTCTTTATGCGTTCTGCAGATTCTGGGCCTAACCATTTGATGAGCAAGTCAAGTTCCTCCATGGCAGTGAGGTTTATGTCACCGATTACTGCTTTAAAGGTCGATTTCCAGGCCCTGTAGTTTTCGGCACGGTCATCAAACCTTGAGAGACTAACGTTAATCAGCTCCCTGCGCATCATGTATCTGGCAAAGTCTGACATGTCTGATCTCCCACTCCATATTGCTGTATTGCATTGTGGTGTCTCTAGAGCATGTGGGGGCTCTGGCAGATAAGGTTGAGATTGATCAGGATGGAATGATGTGGCATAAGGATCAAGCTGCGGTTTAGTCTCTGGATGATCAGCCTGCTTGGTGTTAGATATTACCTTATTACTGGGCTGTGAAGATTTCTGGTACTCTGGGGGTTCGCCCAGTTGGTGAGTTAGAAGTGGCGTTGGTGCATGCGATTTTACAGGAGGAGTAGGCGATGGTTGCCTTAGCACATACCTGGCAGTGCGGTCGGCTGGGTCTTCCTCTTCTCCTGGGACGAAACAGTCTGGGTCGGTACCTTGGCCTAATGCTTGCTCGAGGACCTTTAGTTTAGCTAAGGTAGCTGCTTCTTCCCTTTCTTTCTGGAGGATCTTTAGCTGGGCTTCTGTCTCAGCCTCCATTTCTGCCATCTTAGCCTCCATTTCTGCTTTCTTAGCCTCCATTTTAGCCTCCATTTCTGCTTTCTTCTTCGTAATCTCCGCCTCCTTCTTAGCAAAGGAACTTCTTACGCTAGCTTCCTCTGCTTCTGCCCGGACTTCTATAAGCTTGTCATGCAAGGCTGACCTTCCGGAACGAGAGGTTTTGGAAGATGAAAGGGTGTATTTTGTATGTTTACTTGAAGTTGACCGATGGGATCTCGTCTCCTGTAAGTGTGCGATGCAGAGTTCTGCCTTGCTCTTAGCATCTTGTACTAGGGCATCCTTCTCTTCAAGGAGATTCTTTCTCTCACTCAGCTCATCAGAGGCTTCGTCAAAATCAGAGTCGCTCAGGAAAGTGATGTACTTAGCAGAGAGTCGCTGATAGCGGACGTAGGAGTTAGTTAAGCGATTCAACGTTGTAGTTAACTTTGTTGGGTCGTTGTTATATCGTAAAAGAGCTGCTATATAGTGTTCAGTTCTCTGCCATAAATCGTTTAAATTGTCACTGAACACTTCTTTGGTCGCCTCAAAGTTCTCTCTGATCTTTTGTGTTGGCTTGATAACACGTTTAGATCGTACTGCTTGTTCTTCAGTTAACATGGACTCTGCTTCCTGCATATTTGAGTTTTTGGGAGCAGGGTGACTTTCTGTATGTTCAGTTACCGAGAGATCCACTAAGCTTCTTGTGGACATGTTATTCCTATTTAAGCGGTACTGTCTCTTTAAGAGGGTATTCCAGCTTGTGCACTGTGCTTATAAAGCCACGTGCGTATAAGATGGCGGACAGCTCTAAGCTCGCAGGCAGACTGTGTGTAGACATGCAAGACTGTAGATTTAAGCTTCTTTTTGACTATTCTGCCACAGATGTACGTTAGAGATTATCCCCTGATTGGTTGTGAGTGATAGCCCCTGTACAAGCAATGGTAGATAGCTCAACTCACTAATATCTCCAGATATAGTCACCAGTTGCATGTGATGATCCAGTGAGGAGAATACAATGGTGAAGCTTTGATCATTTATTGATTTGTCTTGAAAACAAATGCAGGGAAATGAGGTTATGCTAGAGGATATTAGAGGTCAAAAAGAATAGCTCTCACCATCTTGAAGGTCTGCGACAAAGAGGAAGTACGAAGGACCTTACAGAGGATGTGATGTCACAAAAGAGGGAGGAGAGCAATGCAATGGAAATTTACATAACACACTACAAATGGTATTATAAGAATAACCACAGGGTGGCAGCGTTACACAACATGGTAAATGATAATATAATGCAAACACAAATTGTAGAATACAAGAATAAAGGCTGGAACAGCGCATCTTCTCTTCTACTCCGGACAGTCACAAAGGGTCCGGAGTGGCTTAGTCAGCGGAAGGAAGGAATCACGGTGCACCAAAGCAAAAGGGGTCTTCTGAACAACTACAGTCCTCAACATTGATATTAAAATGCCAGGAAGAACAAGCCATAATGTGATGCAAATCGAAAGAAGTAGCAGGTGTCCCTAGGATCTGGAAATGATTACATTTTCAAGTACTTAGCTCTAATCTGGGGCACGCGGGAGGGGCATAAAAGCCAAATTGAAAGAAAAGTTTTTTTAGCCACATGAAACTCAAAGCCCTGTGAGACGACTGTTTAATGTCTCCTGTTTGTCGACATATCAATTATTGCAGATTGAAAGGGACAAAATTCTTGAACCTAGAGACCTTAGTTTATCAGTCAAGCAGATTATTAAATGTCTAGACCAAGATGTCAGCACTGTTCAACATTGTGTCCTGGTGATTGGGAGAACAACTACAAACTGGAATGACAGCAAGAGGCACACAAAGATAAACCTCTGCATGAGACAGATGATCTGATTGCGTGTAGTGATCTATTCTGTACTGCAAGTGAACCTAGACATCACATCCCAAGGTTAAGTTAGCAAACAGTGTTTACACAAACCATTAGAAGGTGTTTGACCCCACACCTCTCAAAGGCTATTGTGGTGCACAACAAGATGACAATGGAAGCTGGAATGGAGGTAATTTATCTTCAGCAATGAGTCCCACTTACTCTTCGATGCAATGATAGCCAGAGATTGGTCTGGAGACCATTTGGGCAACACCATGAGGCCTTCAAAAGAGAACTTCACACTGGTCCTACTACCAGCATTATGATGTGGCGTGGCATAGTGTACGGTAGCAGGGCCCCTCTAGTCTTTGTTTCATGTGGACTAACAGCTCAACATTACATTGATTTTTTTTGTGAAATCAGTGATACAGCCATTTCTCTAAAGCGTCCTAGGAGCTGTTTTTCAACAGGACAATGCCAGGCCTCATGTTGCTTGTGTTACTGTGAGCAGCCTGCATGGCCTGCAAGGTCTATGGACTTGTCTCCCATCAAACACATCTGGGATGTCATTGGTCAGCAGATACAAAGGGAGCTGCCAGCATCATATCTTGAAGATTTGTGTGCAAAAGTGCATTCAGCGCGGCAGAACATTTGACAACCATTAATAACCTCATTGATGGCATGGCAAGGTGTGTAAGTATGTGTATTTCTGCATGTGGTGCTCATACTGGATACTAAATAAATCTGAATATTTTATTTCCATTTTTTTTAGCATTTGCATATCATTACCATGTCTATCAATTTTGTGATTTTCATATTTCCATGACTTTTTCTTCTTGATGTTGCTATTTAAATGTTGAGGAGTGAATGTTGTGCATGGGTTCAAACTACATTTTCTGCTAGTTGAAGCAATTGAATACCAGTTTGATTTATATGATATGCTATGCTAGCACCACCTGATATTAGCTTAGCTTGAAAAGCAAAAACAAGGTGGCAGACTCCCTTTAAAACCAATACAAATTATTAAGTGAAAATCATACTTCATATAGTTTAACTTCATCCAATGAGAAAAATGTATAGCAAATCTTCATCTCCTTTTTCTTACTATGTAGGGAGTATCCGTGATATGCCATTGAAAAGATTGGAAATAAAATTGGAAAAAGGTCTTTAAAACACTGAAAATCTAAATTTAAGAAACATTAGTAATTCACTAATGCTCAATCATTGACACAGAGCAAAAAATAATAAATTTATTAAAATTGTTTTACACATTACAATAGTACATAACATACAGTCACTATAAAATGCCTATTAATACTGTTATACATAGAGAACCACTAGTAAACATTTGTTTTCTTCTAGGACATGAGATAATGGAAACTAAAGGGGTCATTTACTATCAGATATGGCATAGAAATGGTCTAAATGTAAGACAGCAAGGAAGCTGGCTTACATTTAGTCTGGCAGTGCATCCGCCAAAGTTATGTAGAGGCCGGCGCCTCTACATAACTTTGGCGGATCCACCGCAAGGGGTTAATAAAACTAGCGTCTAAAACGCCTGTCTTAATAACCACTTGCGGTGACCCCATAAGTTTCTATACATAAAGAAGAGTTTGTCAGTTTGATAGCATACAGAATTAGGCCTTATTCACACAGTAAGTGTTCAGACAGTGATTTCCATCAGTGATTGTGAGCTAGAACCTGGTGTGAGTCTAAGCACAAAGCTGGTGCAGATCTTTCCCTTATACCTTACCTCTGGCTCACAATCAATGATGGAAATCACTGATTTGTGAATAAGGTTTTACTTAGTGCTTTTATCATTAGAGTTGCAATGTTTCATTTGTTAGCAGTACATCTTAAGAAATGCTTCTTGAAAAAGACACAAGTAATGAATAGATATTTCCATATACACATCAGGAACACGTTAAGTCCTTGACTTTTTCCTCCTTTGGACATCTAGTTGCATGGCAGTGCTACCACCTCTTGTTAAGACAGAGTGGCTGCAACTTGCTCAATAAAACTGGCCAGGTTAATATCCCTCTCGGAAAGACCTCCACATTCATGAGTGCTCAGGGTGATATGAACCTTAAAAACACAGACCTACAATTAGATTACAATAGTCATTTCTTCTTGGTGGCAATTTTCAAGCTGTAATTTGTTTAAAGAGGTTCTGGGAGTACAATATTAATGACCTGTCCTCAAGGTAGTCTATCAATAGGAGTTGGAAAGGGTCCAACTCCCACACGGACAGCAGCTCTGATGAGAGCTGCAGCCTCTCCTTTGGCCATTGATGCCACCTTCATCAGTCACATGCCATAAATACAGCTCAGTCCCACTCAGGTGTATGGCCTGGGCTCCAATACCAAACAAACGCTATACAATGTTTGGTGCTGTGCTTGATAGGCTGTAAGGAGGCTGCGTTTCTTTTAACAACTGATTGGTGGAGGTGTCGGGTTGTCAGATATTTATGTCCTATCCTGAGGACAGCTCATCAATATTGTACTCCCAGAAAACCCCTTCAATAATGCGTCTATCCCACAACTTTATTTTATTATGGAAATTGTGGCAACTTTTGAACCCTGGATATAACTAAAATTAGTTAGTCCTTTGCTTTAAAGGGGTTGGCCACTTTCTCACTACTATTGACAAATGTGTATGTAAGATGACTATATGGCACTTACTAATATAGCATTTGTTGAAATTCTATCCCTTTTTCTATATTTCGTATAGCATGCTCCTTTGTTTGCCAAGTCTTTATTGTCCACACAGAGGTCCCATCCATAAAATGGTTGCTGATTGAGGGTCATCTGACCAGACACATCGCTCAGCCTCCTCCAATCAAACACACTGCACCTATACTAAACTTCCAATAGAACAAGTGCAGATGACATCACATGTTGGGGATTTGCTTGGTCACATGATCATCCTTCAGCAGCCAATTTATGGACTGAACCTCCCTGTGCACAGCACAAAAGAGGGCATACCTTATGAGATGTAGCACAATATCAACAAAGGCTGTATTAGTAAGTGCCATATAGTAATCTTACAAACACATTAGTTAACTATAATCAGAAAGTGGACAATCCCTTTAATAATAATTTGATTAATAAATGTGATTTGTAGTGCAGTGTAGGAAAAGTTGAACTGCATTTGCACATGTAGACAGAATAAATTCCTCCCCTGCTTTTATACAGTTCCACTAATATTAATAAACAAAAATGAAACATAAGTAGCCCGGTAACTTCATCACACCACGCTGCTGTGGCGGGAACTCAATGTCTCAGAAGGGAGCCAGATGCCGTGCAGAGGCTGCCCAATGGCTTGCATGGCATCGGGAACTGCCTTCTACGGGAGCCGAGGAGATCCTAGGCAACCTGTTTGTGTACTACTCACTGTAGTACACGAAGAGGCAATGCATTACAATACAAATGAGGTAGACAAACACAGAAATCACTGCAGCTCTTACCTCTCACCTAGTGAAGCACGGATAGTCAGACCTGGACTCAGTCTGGAGCAAAATGTAAAAATAATACGGATTCCAGCTCTTCACAATAAAAAGGTTCTTTTATTCGACTTCCTTAAAATCAGACATCAAAAGTGGGACAGTATGCTTTTTATTGTGAAGAGCTGGAATCTGTATTATTATTACAATACAAATGTATTGTAATGTATTGCAGAGGGGATCAGACCCCCAAAAGTGAACATCAAAAATAAAGTAAAGAAAAAAAAGTTAAAAAGTGTTTTTAATAAAATTAATAAAGTAATAAAATTAATAAAGGTAAAAAAGGGGGAAAAAAACACCCCTTTCCCCTTATTTTATAATAAAAAACAAAACCACGCATATTCGGTATTGCCACGTCCGCAAGGACCGGCTCTATAAATATATCACATGATCCACCCTGTTTGATAAATACCTTAAAAAAATAAATAAAAAAAACTGTGTAAAAAACAAAAAGCAATTTTTGTCACCTTACATCACAAAAAGTGCAACACCAAGTGATCAAAAAGGCGTATGCCCCCAAAATAGTACCAATCTAACCGTCATCTCATCCTGCCAAAAATGAGCCCCTACCTAAGCCAATCGCCCAAGAAATAAAAAAAACTATGGCTCAGAATATTGAGACATTAAAACATCTTTTTTTTGTTTAAACAATTAAATTTATTGTGTAAAACTTACATAAATAAAGTTGACACATTAGGAATCGCTGCATCTAACCTCTTAGATGAATACGGTAAAAAAAAACATATAAACCATTTTTTGTCACCTTACATCACAAAAAGTCGAATAGCAAGCGATCAAAAAGTCATACGCACCCCAAAATAGTGCGAATCAAACCGTCATCTCATCCCCCAAAAAATGAGCCCCTACACAAGACAGTCTCCCAAAAAATATATAAAATTATGGCTTTCAGAATGTGGAGACACTAAAGAATCATTTTTTTTATTTTTTTTATGCTTAGTTATGTAAAACTGAAACAAATAACCAAAATGTCATATTTGGTATTGTTGCGTCCCTGACAACCTGCTATATAAAAATACCAAATGATCTAACCTGTCAGATAAATGTTGTAAATGACAAAAAATAAAAACAGCTATTTCTTGTTACCTTGCCTCACAAAAAGTGTAATATAGAGCAACCAAAAATCATATGTACCCTAAAATAGTACCAAAAAAACTGCCACCCTATACCGTAGTTTCCTAAATGGGGTCCCTTTTTGGGAGTTTCTACTCTGGGGGGCTTCAAATGCGACATGGTGTCAAAAAAACAGTCCAGCAAAATCTGCCTTCCAAAAACTATATGGCATTCCTTTCCTTCTGCGCCCTGCCGTGTGCCCGTACAGCAGTTTACGACCACATATGGGGTGTTTCTGTAAACTACAGAATCAGGGCCAAAAATATTGAGTTTTGTTTGGCTGTTAACCCTTGCTTTGTAACTGGAAAACATGGATTCAAATGAAAAATCTGCCAAAAAATGTGAAATTTTGAAATTTTATCTCTATTTTCCATTAATTCTTGTGGAACACCTAAAGGGTTAACAAAGTTTGTAAAATCAGTTTTGAATACCTTGAGGGGTGTAGTTTGTAAAAATTGGGTCATTTTTTGGTGGTTTCTATTATGTAAGCCTCACAAAGTGACTTCAAACCTGAACTGGTCCTGAAAAACTTCTAAGCCTTGTAACGTCCCCAAAAAATTAAATGGCATTCCCAAAATGATCCAAACATAAAGTAGACATATGGGGAATGTAAAATAATAACTATTTTTGGCGGTATTACTATTATAAAAGTAGATAAATTAACATTTTCCACATTTTTGGCAACATTGGTATTTTTTTTTACAAATCTCAGAATGGCCTGGATAAGTAAAAGTGTTTTTAAAGTTATTCACGCGTAAAGTGACACTGGTCAGATTTGAAAAAAATGGCCGTATCCTTAAGGGGTTAAGATATCAGAATTGGGACAATCTCACCTGTGCAAGATTTCGGGGCCAGGCATCAGAGCAGAAGGGATGCCTGGCCCTGTTTGTCTCACTGGGAGAGGGAGTGGCAACAGGGAACGGCAGAGTTAAGGTGGTGCTTTGTCGGGCTAGGCCAGCCCTTTGGTGCTCTGTACACTTTATTTGCATATAATACAAATTAAGAATTTCCCTGCAACAGTAATACAGATTGCAGAGAGCTAGGGCTCGTTTTGTTCATCATGTTAACCCTTACCAGGTGGTATGCCTTGTTTAATATGGTTGACCCATGGTGATATATGCACAGCCTTATAGTGTCACAATCCTTTGTCTGAAAAATGGTGTTCATACAAAACCATACCACAAAACATTTGATAGATTTTATTATAATTTTCATTACCTTATTGTAGACATTAAACCATTCAGGGTGGTGATCTAACTTTTCAGCTTGTAATGCAACTCTGGTCATGAATCCAAAAGCCTACAAATATATGTATAGCAAAGATATATCATTATGTTTAAAAATAAATTAAAAATAAATAATTGTACAGATTAGTCTTTGTCATGCTTATTTTTTATAATGATGTATTTCAGCATCGTGATGGATTGGGCATGCTGCTGAATCTCCTTAAAGGGACCAGTCCTGTTTGGAGACTTCCTGGAAGTACTCCATGGTATGGAGCATTATTGTCAATACTCCATGGAAAATGAGTATGCAACGGTACAGTATCTCCCAGATAGAACCATCTGGCCAGTGCCACCATTTGGAAGAGGCTCCCTATGTTAAAATCTGACTTTCCACCAAGCCTTGAGGTTCCTTTGTTAAATACCAAGGCTTGCTGGAAAGTCAGATTTTGAGCCACTTCCAAGAGGTGGTGCTGGCAAGATAGTTCTCTTCCTTGGGAGATATCTCTTTGCATACTCCTTTGCATACTCCTTGCAGACTTTTGAATCTGTGCATCTATTACCATCATTAACCCCTATTGAAACATAAATACAGCCACATATGCAGCTAATCTCAGGTAGCTCTCCCAGCTCTGAGATCTGCACTGTTCTAGCTCGGATAACTTCAGTCTCCTCCCAGAAGAAAAGGCGTAAAGATTTGCTGATCTAGGGATTTCATAGCCATGCTATGAGGGTAAAGAGATGACAGGTACCAATCCTGAAGTCTCGTCACTATGCCTTGACCTCCTCCACCTGGTCCTTACTAAAAACTACTTTTTGTTTGAGGATGATTTTTACATCCAGAAAGAGGGAACCGTGATGGGGGCGCACATGGCGCCGCCCTACGCCAATTGTTACATGGCCATATTAGAAGGAGACTACATCTATACAAACAACATGTTGTGACCTGGAAAAGATACATCGACGATGTCTTCTGCATATGGAATAGCACGATGGAATCCCTACAGGATTTCTTCATCTATCTTAATTCCATCTGGCCCGAACTTCAATTCACCCTACACCACAGCAACACATTAATCAATTTCCTCGATACCATCCTTTCTAAAGATCTCAATGGCCATCTTCACACTGACTTATACACAAAACCCACAGACCGCAACAGTCTACTACATTATTCTAGCTTTCACCCCACTAGCATGAAAAGTCCCTCCCACGTTCACAGTTCCAAAGAATATCCCGAATAGTAGACAACACGGAAATAAAAGAACTGAGAATAAATGAAATGTCAACACGATTTCACAATAGGGGCTACCCCGACACTGTGATAAAGGAATGTCTGCAACCCAGCCAGAAGGTCAACAACATGCTTGTATGGGCAGATGTGGGCTCCAACATTAGGATACCAAGGCAGATGCTCTTACAGACACAACGTAAAGGCACATTACCCTGCATGCATTGCACACAATGCTCCCATGTCATAAAGGGTGACAAAATTTTCCACCCCCTAACCGACAAAGGGCTCCCAATACAGGGCTTTTTCTCATGCGACTCCACCAATGTCATTTATGTCATCAAATGCCCCTGTGGCCTGGCTTATGTGGGCAAAACGACACAGACCATTAGGGACAGAATATGTCAGCATAAATCTAACATCCGCTGTCTAAACAATCATCTGCCCATTCCCGCACATTTCGCAGCCAAACGTCACACCATTGCCCAACTGCGATTTCAGGTGGTGGAACAAATAACAGTCCCCAGAAGAGGCGGGAATTTATCCCGCATCCTTATGGACAGGAAGCCATGTGGATCCACCGTCTACAAACAGTTGGAACCCAAGGGGCTAAATCGGGAATACGAAATAGGATGCTTCATATAGCCCCTACAGAGAAGCAAACTTCCTTTATTTTATAATAAAGATACGGCAGCTATCAGAAACGATCATGGACAATACCAGCAAATGAAATGTACACAACAATTCAATATGTGTAATTCAGTTAGTTTTAATATTATTGACGGTAACTATGGTATTAATATGCTTGAATCCGAACATGACAACAGTATGTATGTTCCCACATATATGCTTCATCGATCGAATACATTAATCACATGTATCTCTGTCTGAACTGTTACGATCATGACTATTAGCCACCATTGCCACTATGTATTGCATGCGCAATTGATTTACAAGAGCTCCGTTCGCCATCTTTAATCCTCCGGTGTTACGTCACCCAGTACCCGCCCCTCCAGTCCCGCCGCCACGCCGACTCTCTTAATAAGGGGATCAGGAGACACAGTTACCCTCATGGCAATCTGACATACAGGCTGAAGCCTACCGCAAAGCACGCCAAACAGGGCCATAGAGCCCACGTGATACGCAGCTTCCTGCCACCCACTGAGGGAACCTCACTCTTAATGCTTATTATCTTACTGTATGCGGCCTAATCCGGGTAAGAACCAACCAATATATTGCTACATGTCGTGGTCTTTATGCCTCTATTATTGTTTCTTTGCCTCTACTATGCATAACTATGAATGGTACTTTATATTATGCCTGTTTTTATACTATGCCTGATGATGCCATTCGACAAGCAGCTTACCCACTTACCCACGGACCTACCCAGCATTAATAAGGACCATACCACAAGGGGCACAATATGATATTTAGTACTAGAAGACCCCCGCATCTATTATACCTACTACTTTAGCTCCTGACAGGATGTAACTTATGTTGTAATTTCTCCTTTTCACTCCTTAATTCCACCTACCCTCTGCAAATATTTGCCTAAAACGGGTTATGATGTCTGATCGCCAAACCTGAACCTCCGCAAAACATCCAAGTGATCCATTGGAAAATAAGCCCACCTCCTACGTCCTCCACGCCGCTGAAGGCACCTCCGATGACAAGGATCCCCCAGGGTCCCCAGAGGACGGACTGCGTTCTTTCAATATGTTATATCGATATTATTTTCTTCTTCTGTTCAAGTTGTATACCGATATACTATGTGCTGTATGATTATTGCACACTTATTGTGACACTTTATATGTCTTTCCAGTTGTACTGAAGAAGGCTGTTTTTGACTGGAACCGCACAAAATAAAAGCATTCTATTGAAACCCAAGTGAAGTACAGGAGTCTTACTAATTATATGCATCTGGTTTGGGAACCATCTCCTAACACCCACGCAATTCAGTTGGAGAACTATCCAACTTTACATCGCAGGCTATGAGGGTGAGGTGAGGCGGTGATCCGAGGGGCTAGATCAACCCCTCTGTGGTCTGATCACATAATCTACGTTAGTGATGATCTGGCAGTGTAATACTGCCAGCTGATTACCCAATGAATGCTCGCTTTTCGGGCAATTGCAGTCTTTCAGCAGGTTCAAAAGTCATAATTTGCCGGCAGCAGATCTGCTGCCGTAAAACAGTGATTTAGGTATGAGGACTATCAATGGCATGATTGATTGCTCCTCCCCATACTGTGGAGGAGATCGCTGACAAGCAGGCGATTATCGGAAAGGAATGCTTCCCTCCTGACAATTGCCTGCTTCATCTGTGTGTCTAATTTAAGCCTAATTCACCGTGATCAACCCTACCAGGCAGTATCTCTGGTTTAATAAGGCTGGCCGTGTGACAGATGCTCTTTCTATCACTTTTATGTTTTTTAGTTATGTGTATGTACAGTACAGACCAAAAGTTTGGACACACCTTCTCATTCAAAGAGTTTTCTTTATTTTCATGACTATGAAAATTGTAGATTCACACTGAAGGCATCAAAACTATGAATTAACACATGTGGAATTATATACATAACAAAAAAGTGTGAAACAACTGAAAATATGTCATATTCTAGGTTCTTCAAAGTAGCCACCTTTTGCTTTGAGTATTGCTTTGCACACTCTTGGCATTCTCTTGATGAGCGTCACCTGAAATGTTTTTCACTTCACAGGTGTGCCCTGTCAGGTTTAATAAGTGGGATTTCTTGCCTTACAAATGGGGTTAGGACCATCAGTTGCGTTGTGGAGAAGTCAGGTGGATACACAGCTGATAGTCCTACTGAATAGACTGTTACAATTTGTATTATGGCAAGAAAAAAGCAGCTAAGTAAAAAGAAAAACGAGTGGCCATCATTACTTTAAGAAATTAAGGTCAGTCAGTCCAGAAAATTGGGAAAACTTTGAAAGTGTCCCCAAGTGCAGTCACAAAAACCATCAAGCGCTACAAAGAAACTGGCTCACATGCGGACCGCCCCAGGAAAGGAAGACCAAGAGTCACCTCTGCTGCGGAGGATAAGTTCATCCGAGTCACCAGCCTCAGAAATCGCAGGTTAACAGCAGCTCAGATTAGAGACCAGGTCAATGCCACACAGAGTTCTAGCAGCAGACACATCTCTAGAACAACTGTTAAGAGGAGACTGTGTGAATCAGTCCTTCATGGTAGAATATCTGCTAGAAAACCACTGCTAAGGACAGGCAACAAGCAGAAGAGACTTGTTTGGGCTAAAGAACACAAGGAATGGACATTAGACCAGTGCAAATCTGTGCTTTGGTCTGATGAGTCCAAATTTGAGATCTTTGGTTCCAACCACCGTGTCTTTGTGCGACGCAGAAAAGGTGAACGGATGGACTCTACATGCCTGGTTCCCACCGTGAAGCATGGAGGAGGAGGTGTGATGGTGTGGGGGTGCTTTTGGAGATTTATTCAAAATTGAAGGCATACTGAACTAGCATCTTGCAGCGGCATGCTATTCCATCCGGTTTGCGTTTAGTTGGACCATCATTTATTTTTCAACAGGACAATGACCCCAAACACACCTCCAGGCTGTGTAAGGGCTATCTGACCATGAAGGAGAGTGATGGGGTGCTGCGCCAGATGACCTGGCCTCCACAGTCACCGGACCTGAACCCAATCGAGATGGTTTGGGGTGAGCTGGACCGCAGAGTGAAGGCAAAAGGGCCAACAAGTGCTAAGCATCTCTGGGAACTCCTTCAAGACTGTTGGAAGACCATTTCAGGTGACTACCTCTTAAAGCTCATCAAGAGAATGCCAAGAGTGTGCAAAGCAGTAATCAAAGCAAAAGGTGGCTACTTTGAAGAACCTAGAATATGACCTATTTTCAGTTGTTTCACACTTTTTTGTTATGTATATAATTCCACATGTGTTAATTCATAGTTTTGATGCCTTCAGTGTGAATCTACAATTTTCATAGTCATGAAAATAAAGAAAACTCTTTGAATGAGAAGGTGTGTCCAAACTTTTGGTCTGTACTGTATATACAGTATTTGTATGTGTCCAGTAATTGGTATGTTCAGATCTTACCTTACCCTGTTGAAGTCCTTGAAATGGAATTCTTTGCAAATTGCATCTCTGCCATCCAATTCATTCCACCCAACTGCCCTCAGGTTAGGCAGGAGCTGATCTCGCTCCTCTCCACTGAGTCTGTGAGCCTTTCCTGCCTTTGAATACAAAAAGAAAACAAAAATGAATATAACATACGTTATACATGAACATTAGAAACTGTGTGTTACAGTAATTTAGCTTTTCGGAGTGAGTTTATTATTATTCTAGCTGAATGTGCTTAGTTGATACCAGTGCACGAATGTAACTGTATTACTGCATCCACATCTGCATAGCCGGATACTACCATGCACCACTGGATTCCCATTCACTGTAATGGGATCTGGCTGGGATCTACCTGCTTTCTGGCATATATGTCGGCTTTCAGCAAGATAAAAAATGATGCATGTACTATTTTTTTTTGTCTGGCTGAAAGTCGTCATACATGCCTGAACTTCTGAAACAGACTGCTGGAGTTCACACCACAGATGTGAACCAGGCCTTAAAGCACCACTGTCATAAGAACATATTGCTTTGAAAATGATGTCTATAGATAAAATCAGTTACAACAGTACTGCCCCAAAATGGAGGGTAACATTAGTTGCTTTCACAGTCTCTGTAAAATTTATATATATATATATATATATATATATATATATAAAAACAAAAACGAAGAAAGGACAGCACTCCGAGTAAAAAGTAGTGGTCTTTAATCACCCATGTGGATGGCAACGTTTCAGCTCAAACAAGAGCCTTTTTCAAGCAATGAAATGTGTATGCTGGGGTATATATAGTCCAACCCCCATTACATCATAATATAATCAATCAACAATCAAGAATGAAAATAAAGTGCAGAAGTGCATAAATAGTATCAAAATGCAGGTACAGATGTGTAGAAATCCATAGGCGAACATATCGCTATAGTGATATGGCAAATATATAATACAAAATATATATATTTTATAACCTACAAAAAGGTAATTAGTGCTTAGAAACAGGTGTACACAAAGTGGGAGGAACAAGAAATAATGACGCTACAAAAAAGGAGGAAAAGCGGTGACATACCCAGCGCCGCACATCGTGTCAAACATGTCGCATACCGTTGGAGCCGGCGTTCAGCTACAAGCAATGCGCAGACGCCAAAGAGCGTCTGATCACGGCATGACGTCACCACCGGTCATTGCGGAGACATGCGTACTACTACTAGAAATCCTGGTCGGCCATATTACAAGAGGTCAATGCGTCCCATCACCGTGTGTGCGTGTGTGTTGATCCTTAAAAAGAGAGAGCTCCTTTGGATCTACACTCTTAACAGTTTGAAACCCAACGGACTCAATGTGGATTATAATCCGGGGATTTATGTCTAGATAAGCGGTTTGCCCCTATTTGTTTTATATGCGATATGCGACTTTCCTTCTGTGTTACATAGTGTACTATGAACACAATTAAGCCAATTTTTCTAATTCTGTTCTTCTTTTTTATTCACAGAGAAGAATGACGCTGCGGAATCGATAAGTGGGACGTACCCGGTGCATATACACTGTGTCTACATGTCTTTAGTTGTCTACATTAAAGCTTTTATCTTTATTCATACTTTTTCTAGTTTGGTTGGCTATTCAATGTTTCATATTTTGTGTGATCCCACACTGTGTGGTACATAATTGTGATAGAATTGTGGGGGATGTTTGGGCGACGTGTGTGAGGGTCGCAGCGTATCCCGTTGTGGTCTCCATTACACTTTGCCCTTACAGTGCTGGATCTGTATCTCTATTGAGCTGCAGTTTTCCGGTTGTCCCCCATGAATTCATGTCAGATAACACGACTCTCTCCGCCGTGTTGCGCTGTCCTATCTAATTTCCATATGGACATGCGCACACACGGTGATGGGACGCATTGACCTCTTGTAATATGGCCGACCAGGATTTCTAGTAGTAGTACGCATGTCTCCGCAATGACCGGTGGTGACGTCATGCCGTGATCGGACGCTCTTTCGCGTCTGCGCATTGCTTGTAGCTGAACGCCGGCTCCAACGGTGAGCGATATGTTCGCCTATGGATTTCTACACATCTGTACCTGCATTTTGATACTATTTATGCACTTCTGCACTTTATTTTTATTCTTGATTGTTGATTGATTGTATTATGATGTAATGGGGGTTGGACTATATATACCCCAGCATACACTGTGTTCATTGCTTGAAAAAGGCTCTTGTTTGAGCTGAAACGTTGCCATCCACATGGGTGATTAAAGACCACTACTTTTTACTCGGAGTGCTGTCCTTTCTTCGTTTATGTTCATTTGGGGTAAGCAGCTACATCCCTGGACCTAGCACCCATATTGTCTGCATCCGGTGCCGCCATAATTTCCTTTTTTATATATATATAAATATATATATATATATATATATATATATATATATATATATATATATATATATATATATATACAGGCAGCGATTAGGCAGATCACTGTCAGTAGTTGCTCTCTTCCAATCAGTGGTTCCCATAGAACCAGTCCTAGGCTAATGGGTAGAAAAAATGGTTAGCGATATAGTGTGCAATTTCTCGAAGATAGGGTCGCCTGTCACATAGTTTACATAGCTTACAGCCTTTCGCATGGCAGGATTTATAAGCCAAAAACAAATTCCACTCCTAGTTTTGGCTTACAAACACTGATGGAAAATAGTGCCATGTGAAAGTGGCCTATAACTGTGTGACAGATGGTGCTGAAGGAAGGGAGCGTCAGTCGCAGCCAGCCAGCCCGTTAAGAGCTGCACATCTGAAGAGGGAAATGGGGACTACGTATAATAAATGCGAATGGTAGGGATTGTTGGGGAAGGGGGTTAGATTAATGACTGTCCATTCTAAACTTCATAGAATGAGAATGCTGGGAATTTTGAGTGCCCCGTCTTGGCACCAAGAAAGCTTGTCAGTGCTACCATGCACCTAAGCACCTCTTAGTTGTGACATCAAGTTATGGTAATGGAAAAGCATGGGATTAAAGAGAACCTGTGACTAGAAAACGCAGTGCAGCAGGCAGCATGTAATAGAGCAGGAGGAGCTAAGCAGATTGATTTACAGTTTTATGGGAAATGATTCAGTATAACTTGTAGTTTATACATTTTATATCTCTGCTATTTCTGAGCTCAGTTGTACATGGGGGAAGTGTTATGAGTGACTGATAAGCATTCCCTGTATACACAAGCACACACAGAATGCTATCAATTAGGGATAAGCGAATCAACTTCTGATGAAACATCCGAAGTTGATTTGCATAAAACTTAGTTCCAATACTGTACGAAGCAGGAGCTCCTTACAGTATTAGAATGTATTGGCTCCGATGAGCTGAAGTTACCACTTTGAACTGAACCCAAGATCGAGAAATGTTTTTTTATAGTACAAATTAATTTATGAAGTTAATACATACATTCTAATATTATGCGGAGCTCCTGCTCTGTTCAGTATTGGAACAAAGTTTGATGCGAATCGACTTTGGATGTTTCAAACGAAGTCGATTTGATCATCCCTACTATTAATCACTAATATGATGGCCCCGTGTACAAGTAAAGTCAGAAAAGCAGATATACATGTATTAATCACAAGTTTTACTGAACCTTTTCCCACAAAACATTTTTTTCAGATTTTTTTTCAGTTGCGGTAACAGCACACACTTCTTAGGTTCTGAGATACTAGTTCTAAAAGAATGAAACCCTTCATGTGGAAACCCTTCAGCTGTGTGGATAGCATGAAATCACATGTATTTATCATATTTGTCCGAGCTTTGCCCAGAAAATGCAACAGGAAAAGGTTACACACAAGTACATTGTTCATTTTACCGTGAAGGTAAGTGAAAGAGACGTTTCTGTATCTTAGCAACCAGATGAAAAAATAGATACTGTTCCATTACTGCAGCAATGGCTGAATACAATGACAGAATCCTATGATTAATGGGGTATTCCATTATGAGAGCCCCTGTCTATACACAGTGTTAAAGGAACGTGTGATCAAAAATGTTATCTGCCAGTTAAAACCAAATAGCAACAAGTCCCCTTTTTTTCCAATCTGTTTTTATTTTCTGATTATAGATTTTTAAATTCTATTTTCTGAACATGATTATAGGGGTGGCCATCTTGCCTGAGCTGTTCTTAAAAGCAGTTAGAAAGCATTAACCCCTTAATAACTGTGACATTTTCTATTTTTTCAGTTTGGTTTTTTACTCCCTGCCTTCCCAAAGCCATAACTTGTTTTTTGCAGGACAAGTTGTACTTTCTAACGGTACCCTTCTCGGTTGCATGCAATGTAGTGGGAGGAAGCTGTTAAAAAAATTCTAAATGGGGTGAAATGATAAAAAAAACACAATTCCGCCACAGTTTTAGAGGTTTTGTTTCAACAGTGTTTTACTATGCGGTAAAACTGACCTGTTACTTTCATTCTCTGGGTTAGTATACCACTATACCACACATATATAGTTTTTCTTGTGTTTTAATACTGAAAAAACACTTTGGAAAAAAAAAAATTGACAGTTATAGGCCTCTTTCACATGGCACTTTTTTTTTTTTTCATGTGTACAGAGCTGTGAGGGCTAATTTTTTGTTGGAAAATCAATAGTTTTTATCAATACTATCTTGGAGTGTGTATGACTTTTTAATCATGTTTTATTCAATTTGTTTGTAGAGGTGAAGTGACAAAAAAAAAAATGGTGAATCAGCGACTTTTTATTCCCATTTTGCCATTCGCCATATTGGATAAATATTTTTATATTTTGATAGCACGGGCGTTTTATCGTGCAGTGATGGGAGCCCTATCATAGGCAGGATCTTCATAGGAACCTATCTGACACAGCCTTGGATCATTCAGGAGGACAGAGGCTGCCGCACACACCTTCCAGCTCCCTTGATCCCCGCTACCGTGCAGTACCCATTTTACCCTGAGCATTGTCTACCAAATACCATCATGCGGTGCACATAATACCCCCTAGCAGCTTCATATACCACAGTGCAGCAGAAGACACCTTCTAAGTGCAATACACCAGTTTTGCAGGGTGAGCGAACGTGAGGTCACAGGGGACAGTTAAGAGACCGAGGGTTGCTAGTGGTACTCACGATTTTTAATATACCCTGGGCAGGCGTACAGCAGTGATGGAGAGGCTGGCACATAGACCCTCTGGGGCACTCTCTGGGTATAGGGACCAGGCCTGGTGGTAGGTAAGGTGCCCTGGGTGTTGTAGGTTTAGTGTGCCCGTGGCAAGATCCCTTACAAATCGTGACGCCAGTGCCGGTAACGGTGGCACAACGATTTATTGTAGGAATAATTGAGGTACACACAGTTGTAGCGAACCAGAACTTCTTTTTCCTGAATAGTTCAACTATATACAGGTTTCAGTTAGTTCCATATGCAGGGTCTTGGTAACAGGCAGGCTTCACATAAATGGCAGGCAAAATCCTTGCAAGATACTCAGAGGGAATAACACTCACAGATCAGGCTGTACTTTCTTCAGATCCTGTCTGGCTTTCTCCAAGGCCCGTATGCCCTATAGCTGGCTTTATCCTTGGGTAGGGAAACCTTCCTCTGGTATAAATCCTCTTGCTGTAAATATCCTTCTGCCCTTCAGCTTTCTACTTGGCTGGATAAAATTGTCTCTGCTCTGTACTTTACAAGGTGCTAGATATCTTCAGGAGGCAACTTCTTCTCCTGGACTAACGTCTGAGCTTCACTTGCTCAGCACTTCAGGCAGGCTAGACTGCACTACTTAGCCTCCTGGACTAGACCTGACTATATATACTAGGGGGTTCCCTAGCTCCCTCTACTGCCTAGGAGGAGGAACTACACCCCTAACAGGCCTGGTACACAGGAGATAACATGACAACATACATCAAAATGCAATTCAAAATACCATAACCATGTTCCACAAAAGGTGGGGAACAACGTGACCCAATTGACCCTTGAGTAGTTCCCACATTTACGTAGTGGGACACTACATAAGCATCAGCAAATGCCACAGCACACAACAAAACACTCTACAGTAGCACCAAATATATATCACAATTAAATGTAACATACCCCCTGGGAGCACCAGTACCACATTGCAGCACAAAATACCTTACGAACCGTAACACTCCACAATGGAGCACAAAGTACAGCCCAACAGTCATCAACACTTCCCATGTCTAGTACAGACAGGCACTAACATCTCTCCAAGCAGTGAGCCCAGCCTCACAGTTGGAGGCTATGTTCACAGTTCCGGTTGGACATCCTGCAGGCTTTTCCCATAGCCTGTTCCAACATAAATGGAATAACTGGCCGGAACACTGTTGGATCCCTTTATAGCTATTGGGGATCCGGAAGTGAACGGTGAAATCTGGCAGGCTGTTCACTGCCTGAACAGCCTGCCAGCATCTTTGACTGGAGACGTGAACAAGAAGCCTGAGAAGTGCTAGTCTAGATTAGAACTTGAACAGTGCTATAAACAATTGATCTAGAGCTTAGAGCAGATAAATATTAAGTCAACACAGACCCCAGAACAATTTAACTTTGCAACAAACTTTTTGTACTTGAACAGGTGGAGGGTCACTAGTGCTTTACTGCCCCTTATCTGAGAGACCTTGCTCAACTGACTTCTCTTACAGCTCCTATTCTGTCCCCCACATCACAGGCCTCAGGGCAGCCAATCTCTGGCTATGCCCTGGTCACCAATCCTTCTCACACATCCTCATACACCCCCAGGGTTGAGTCTAGTACCACCCAACCCACGTTTGCTCCACTTCAGGGTTCATGCACACAAATGTATTTTTTTCTGTTTCCGTGCCATTTTTTTATTTTTGTTTGCAGCGTGTATGTGGATCCATTGGATCCATTGAAATCAATGGGTCTGCATAAAAAATGAAATTTACTCTGTGTGCGTTCCATTTTCTTATGTTCGTATGGCTGTTCGGCAAAAAAATAGAACATGTCCTATTATTGTCCATATTATGGACAAGGATAGGACTGTTTTATTAGGGGCCAGCTGTTCCGTTCCGCAAAATGCGGAATGCACATGGCCGGGATCTGAGTTTTGTGGACTGCAAAACAGACAATGGTCACGTGCAGAGCCCTCAGATGGACATATCTCACAGCCCCAGAAAACTCCCAAGAATTGACCCCTCCCAAGCAAAAAAGCAAGCTCAGTCTTTGTTGCTTCAGCAACAGCCTGCACAGAGCCCTGCTAGCTGCCCCTTCCCATGGATAGACTTTCTGAGCTGACCTTTCTAAAATGTCTGTTCTCCCCTGGTTCAGCTCACCATCTGCATCCTGGTTACCTTCTCCAGGCATTGCTAGCTGTTACACCTCTAGTATTAGGGGCCCTTTGTCACTCACTCCAGCCTCCAGCCCACTGCAATGAACCCTTCACTGGTCAACAACCTTCCCTGTCCTCCAGGTCATAGACATCTTGCACATCTTACAGCTACCACATATGGCACCAGAAATGCATGTTCCACACTCTGCCCCTTGGTGCTAAACACTCCCTTTAATCAAATTACTCGACCTCTTCCTGGACCTATGTTGATGACTGTCCCCGGCAGGGTATATGCACACGGCAGTGTAGTTTTGCAGATTTTCTTGTGAATTTTTGCAAAAAAATCGACGTGTGTTACTTGTGGATTTTGATGCAAAGTCACCCTAGATCTCATCTTTTTACATTGCATATACCCTGCACTGAACATAACAAAAATAAAAAATAAAAATTAGTATGGATTAAAAAATCCATACTGCCGTTCAATTTCCAGGTGGAAAATTTCTGCACAGTGTACATGAGATTTTGAAAATCTTGTGTACTTATCTGGTACTGCATTATGCTTCTGGTTTTCTGCACAAAAATCCTTGCATAATACGTACCATGTGCATATGACCTTAGCTGACAGCTAAAGAAGCATTCTCGCTGACAAATAAGATTGCAATGCAGCAAGGTGCACAGTCAGTACAAGAAACATCAATACAATTTAGCATACATGCATTATATGTACATGACATGTACAATGCACTAACAATAAAACAATAAAGTGCTGTGAAACAAATGAGAAGTTATTCAAAGTGAACAGCCTTTAATGTTTAACCTTCTTATACCTTTCTCCTGTCCTGTTGGCCCCCCATACTGTACTTTGCCTCATGCACACAACAGTTTTTTGCGGTCCGCAAACCGCGAATCCGCAGAAAACTGAAGCGCCGGCCCATTGTAGAAATGCCTATTCTTGTCCGCAAGATGGACAAGAATAGGACATGTTCTATTTTTTTGCGGGGCCACGGAACGGAGCAACAGATGCAGACAGAACGCGGAGTTCTGTCCGCATCTTTTGCGGCCCCATTGAAGTGAATGTGCAACACGCCAGACCTGCAGGGTATGACGAAGTGAGGTCACGGTTATGGGCAATCGAGGGTACTCACTATATTTGAAGAACCCTGGGCAGGCGCGTGGCAGTGAAGGAGAGGTAGACACAGTTCCTCTGGGGCACGCTCTGTGGATAGGGACCAGGCCAGATGGTGGATGAGGTGCCCTGGATGTTACAGGTATTTTGTGTGCCTGGGGCAAGGTCCCTGTAGTATTCGTGACGCCAGTGCCTTTGGACGGTGGCACGCCGGTTGGTGGTTGGAATGATGGAGGTACACAAGTATATAGTGAACCAAACGTAACTTTACTGAACAATCCAACTTTGTACAGCAGGTAGGAGTACAGTCTTTCAAACACAGTTCCACAAGGAGGCTTATTCACAAAATGGCAGGCAATATTCATGCAAGATACGCAGAGGGTAAATTCACAAGCACTCAGCAGCAGGTTGTACCTTTCCTCAGAATCAATGTACACTGTCCTTTCTAGAACTCCTGCTCTGGCTTTATCTCCCAAGGCCCGGATGCCTAAAGGGTGGCTTAAATCCTTGGTTACTAGCTTCCTCCGGTATTAGATTCTTGCTACACTTTCTAGTGTAATCTGCCCATCAGGGTCACTTAGCTTACCCTGGATCGCCTTCCCCTATAAGGTGGATAACTGCGGGTTTTCTCCCAGGAGGTTGGGTCCTGCAACTGGGGTGTCTTCAGAGCTAACTAAGGCTCTCTTGTTCTCAGGCAGGCTGGAGCTTCTCACTAGCCTCCTGGACATCACTAGCAGCCAGGGCTATCTAGCTGCATGTCAGGAGCAGGCTTTTTAACCTCTGTCTTCTCAGACTCCTGACTCTGCACTAACACTCCCTGTCTGGGCCTGGACATTTATACTAGGGGCTCCCTATCTCCCTCTAGTGTCTGGGATGTCTAACTACACCCAACTAGGCCTGCTATTGCATCATACAGGGGTACATTGCATATAACTACACATTAAAACATACATTAAATGCACAATTAAATATGACATTTCTGTTCCTTGTGAGTAGGAGTAACGCGCACACCAATTGACCCTTGTGTAGTGCCCACCCCTACTTAGTGGGACACTACATACCCCCACGCTATAACGTTGCCCATCCTCGGTGCAACATGGAGGGTCCCTGCACAGCTGGATACTGCACCTGTAATAAGGAAGATAAAGCAAAGCAGGAAAACACATCTACTTTTGCAAGAATACATTATATGTATACATCAGGCAGTTCCACTGGATTAGGAGCAAGTAATGGTGAAAAGGGGCGTCGTTCTCTTCTCTCAGGATAACACAATGGGAACAGGGGCGCTGACCTGGCACAGCGTAACAATAAATACCAGGATAGTCCATAATAATACCTTTAAGTGCAAATTGTCCATGATAGAACAGTTGTAGTCCATGGAAAATGTAAAACATTAAATAACAATTCTTGGAGGCTCAAAGCATATAAAATGAGTCCGTACCCAGGTTCTTTTCTTTTTGTTTAATCCACAGCCAAGTAAAGATATCGCAGATGAAACTAGAGAGGCAGATAGAATCACAGAGGCTCGCACGAGGTGGAGTCCATCTCTGGGCACAATACTTTAAAATAGTAGCAAAATCTCAGAGGCTCATGTGCATTTGAGTCTATCCCTGGGCCCAATTCTTGAAATTCAAGTTGCATAATAAAATAGCAGCACATAAAATAGTCCACATTATTCAAATGGCATATATAAAACAAGTGCTGTAATACCCGTAATCAACCTGAAAAGGGGGTTAAAGGATTAAAGGTGCAACTTATGAAAACAGGCACAACTGGGTTTTCACTCTGAGAAAAGCAGGCAGGAGGTCCTGTAAACAAGATGGCCTTGCTGCATGTGGTATTTCAGTGGCTTGCCGCCTCCACTGAGCCGTGGGTAACTGGCAGCAGCAACAGAGGGCCAAAACAACAAAGGACTCCTGTCCTGGAAGGGTTAAGTCTTCTTTAGGATCCCTTGGTAAAACAAATCAACCATCAAGGGCCTAGCAGGCCAATTCACAGGGCAAGTCATATCCACTTTGCATTTCAGTGGTGCTCCCTGGCTCCATTTGTATATCGGGCCTGTACTGAGGTTCAATAGATGGATGTGCCCACAACACTGTATTGGGGGGCAACTGCAACATAAACGGACCCCTAATAGGTATAGGCCCCATAGGCCTAGGGGTAATCAAAGTCGCTGACCTCACCGGAGCAGGCATAACAATCGTGGGCTGCTGCACTGGCCTGGGTACCGCTGCTGCAAGCGGTCCGGTGGGTTCTGGAACGACTGGCTCTGTGCGCCGGTGCACAGCGTATGATGATCCCACCACAGGTGCCGGTACTAAGGAGGGACGACTGGCAGGGACAGGTACTCTCACCTTAGACCCGGAGACGTCCGAGTCCTTACGTCCTCTTTCTTGTAGGTCAGGTGGAGTCCGGATCCTGGCGGAGGCAATCTGGCGTAGCTCCCGTAGCTTTAACTCCAGCCGCACAATCTGGTCGTCCAGGCTTTCAGAGTCGGGATCGCTGGTCCCCGCTGTCGCCGTCGGCACTTGGAAGGTGGGTGGTTCGTCCTGCGCAGCCGCTGCAGGCTCAGGTGAGACGTCCGCTTTCCTCCCTCTGCGGATATTTTCCAGGGTAGCTCGGAATCTCTCGGCATCCTGAAGCTCACGGACAGTTTTCTCCCTGCGAGGCAACTCAGGTGAGGGCCATGGGCTAACCCTCTTCTCCACCACTGTCGGCTGCCAAAATACATTCGGGCCAATGAAGGAGCCCCTTTCTTGAAAGGCATGATGGGCCGGTTCTGGAGAGCACACAGGTTCTTGCTCGCAGCCAGGGTGGTCCTCATCAAGGTCCCAGTCCTCCGATTTATTTTTCGGCCGGGACACGGCAGTGGCGTAGGGGCCTCGCAGGCCCTCAGCAGGGGTGAATTCAACCTCCTCTCCCTCGCGGAGGTTATGTAAATGTTCTGGGAGGTAGCTCCGCTTGACGGACCTCCGATTGACATACAAGTCTCTTCCAGTGAGGTAGTCTTTTATGAAACCGAAGCCTCGGTCCTTGTCAAAGGCCACAACCAACCCCATTCTCCTTTCCAGGCGGGGTTGTGTGTCAGTGTGGCACTCGTGAACGGTCTTTGCCAGTTCTTCGTAGTAAATTTTGGTTTTAGTTGTCTTCTTTATTGCGGCCTCCCGAATCTCTGCCATCAACGCTGACCACTTGAACGAGGGCTGGAAGAAGTCTCTCCAGGAGCCGTAGTAGGTCTCCGGTTGCGTCCTCGGTGGCGGGCAGGCGGGTCTCTCCGGTCCCGGAGAGTAGGCCGGTGGAGCGTCCTCTTGCTCTACACCAGTCACATTCATGGTTAACAAATCAGGCGCGGACATCTCAGCAGAACAGTCCTCACTCCTCAACATGCTCGATCCCTCTCTGGAGAGCGACAGGGTGGCGCCAACAAGTTCAGACAGATCCTCCCATTGCACTGGGAGGCCGCCCCCCAGGTACTCCAGTATGGGGGTGGCGGAGTCCATTACAGCAGACATGCAAATGTCCAGACAGGGAGGTGGCGCCAGCATACAGCCTTCCCGCACTTTTAGCAGAAGGCCCCAATTTTTACCGCCAATTTAGGATGAAGATGACGCAGCAAACAATTTCAATCAAGCTAAGCGGCCATCTTTGAGCAAAATAGCTGTCTATTCATTGACAGCAAGCGGTGGCTTAAATAAGTAGAAAACAGTCCACACAATGCTATTTTCACACCGCAATTATTACAGTTCACTTTGGCCCAGCAATTTTCAATAAAACAATTGGGGCATGTCACTTTAAGACAAATTTCAGCACACAGTTTTTAAATCCGCAATGGCGCAGGAATATTCGGATCCTGTTTGTGACGCCAATTTATGCAACACGCCAGACCTGCAGGGTATGACGAAGTGAGGTCACGGTTATGGGCAATCGAGGGTACTCACTATATTTGAAGAACCCTGGGCAGGCGCGTGGCAGTGAAGGAGAGGTAGACACAGTTCCTCTGGGGCACGCTCTGTGGATAGGGACCAGGCCAGATGGTGGATGAGGTGCCCTGGATGTTACAGGTATTTTGTGTGCCTGGGGCAAGGTCCCTGTAGTATTCGTGACGCCAGTGCCTTTGGACGGTGGCACGCCGGTTGGTGGTTGGAATGATGGAGGTACACAAGTATATAGTGAACCAAACGTAACTTTACTGAACAATCCAACTTTGTACAGCAGGTAGGAGTACAGTCTTTCAAACACAGTTCCACAAGGAGGCTTATTCACAAAATGGCAGGCAATATTCATGCAAGATACGCAGAGGGTAAATTCACAAGCACTCAGCAGCAGGTTGTACCTTTCCTCAGAATCAATGTACACTGTCCTTTCTAGAACTCCTGCTCTGGCTTTATCTCCCAAGGCCCGGATGCCTAAAGGGTGGCTTAAATCCTTGGTTACTAGCTTCCTCCGGTATTAGATTCTTGCTACACTTTCTAGTGTAATCTGCCCATCAGGGTCACTTAGCTTACCCTGGATCGCCTTCCCCTATAAGGTGGATAACTGCGGGTTTTCTCCCAGGAGGTTGGGTCCTGCAACTGGGGTGTCTTCAGAGCTAACTAAGGCTCTCTTGTTCTCAGGCAGGCTGGAGCTTCTCACTAGCCTCCTGGACATCACTAGCAGCCAGGGCTATCCAGCTGCATGTCAGGAGCAGGCTTTTTAACCTCTGTCTTCTCAGACTCCTGACTCTGCACTAACACTCCCTGTCTGGGCCTGGACATTTATACTAGGGGCTCCCTATCTCCCTCTAGTGTCTGGGATGTCTAACTACACCCAACTAGGCCTGCTGTTGCATCATACAGGGGTACATTGCATATAACTACACATTAAAACATACATTAAATGCACAATTAAATATGACATTTCTGTTCCTTGTGAGTAGGAGTAACGCGCACACCAATTGAAGCTTGTGTAGTGCCCACCCCTACCTAGTGGGACACTACAAATGGGTCCGCACCCGAGCTTCAAAAACTGCGGCTTGGATGCGGACCCCAACAACGGTCATGTGCATGAGGCCTAAAAATGGGACAATTAAGGCCTAGTTCACATGTCAGTGATTTGTCACTGATTGTGAGAGTCAAAAACACTGAATATTTGCAAACCTTTCCATTACACTCCACTCCTAGTTTTCGATCACAGTCACTGATGGAAATCACTGATTAAGGCCTCTTGCACACAACCGTATATATTTTGACATCCGTGTGCATTCCGTATTTTGCGGAGCGGAACAGCTGACCCCTAATAGAACAGCCCTATCCTTGTCCGTAATGCGAACAATAATAGGACAAGTTCTTTTTTTTTGCGGAACGTAAATACAAACATACGGAGACGGAATGCACACGGAGTACCTTCTGGTTTTTTTTTTGCGGACCCATTGAAATGAATGGTTCCGTATACGGCAAAAAAAAAAAACGGAACGGACACGGAATGAAAATATGTTTGTGTGCAAAAGACCTAAGGCCTCATGCACAAGAATGTTTTTGCGGATCGGATGCGGACCCATTCTCTTCAATGAGACTGTAAAATATGTGAACAGCACTGTGTGCTGTCCGCATTCGTACCTCCGTTCTGCGGCCTGCAAAAAAAATTAATAGAAAGTCCAATTCTCCGCTGTGTCACGGACAAGGATAGGACTGGTCTACTGAAGGCTAGACCATCCATTCTGCAAAATGCGGAACGCACACAGCTGGTATTCCTGTTTTGTGGATCCGCGATTTGTGGACCGCAAAACGCGGTATTGCTGTTTGCATGAGGGCTAAATCATTGAAGTGTGAACTAGACCTAAAATGAGAAGAAGTGCGGGATAAGAACAGTGGCATAATTTCTGCTATTTAGCAGTTATTTCCTCTGTCTGCAGCGATTTCATTTACATTGTCGCTCCATTCTCCTCCTTTTCATTCCCAGCATTAAGGCACTAGGATATTGGTTTTCATGGCACCTTATCTCTCCTTTCATCAGAATGACTCTTGCTCATAAAACAAAATGATTTAGGGGTTGACTCCCAAACAGCATTTATCACTTATTGACAGAATGAGAAAAAATTTACAATCTTCAAAAGTTTGACTGCTAGGACCCCCACCGATCCTTAGGCCTCTTTTTACACAAGTGTGACAGATTAAGTCCGGATGCGTTCAGTGAAACTCGCACCATTTTTCAAGCAAGTTCAGTCCGTTTTGTCTGGAATTGCAGACAAGAATAGGACATGTTCTATTTTTTTCAGGATCGGAATTGCGGACCCGGAAGTGCGGGACCGCAATTTTGGATCGGGGCCGCATGAGAAATGAATGGGTCCGCGATTCCGTTCTGCAAAATGCGGAATGGAATTGCGGATGTGTGAATGGAGCCTAAAAGGGGCATTTTTTCTCCTGGCACACATTAAAAGGGGTTATTTTTGTACTGGCACATTATAAGAAGAAGTACTGGGTGGCTATGGGGAACATGGTTACTAATATGGGCACAATGGGGGCATTATTACTATTGGGGGAGCTGTTAACACTATGCACTATGGGAGATAATTATTTCTGTTGTTGGGACATTATGTTTACACCATACTAGTATCAGGGGCTCTATTTGCTGGGTACAGTTTTCTTTTAGGTCACCATGTAGCAGTAATTATTGAAAGGGGCGCTATCTGTATGGTAATAGTATGTTTAGGGGGACTGTTTCTGCAGTATAGTATTGGGGAGCATAGTAGGCACAGTATTGGGGGTGTCAGGATAGGGTGTTGAGAAGCTGGGAGGATGATGGAAAAGTTGAAAACTAAGATGTCTGTCAAAGGGCTCATTCACAGCTGTTGCCCTTCTGTTGCCTTATTGTGGCCCGCATATGGCGGGTCTGCAATACATGGGGTACCAGGCGTGTCCATTCACTTGAATGGGTCCGCAAATCCAGAGATGCGGTGCGGAACAGAAGCACGGAACTAAACCCTACGGAAACACTACGGAGTGCTTCCGTGGGTTCTGTTCCGTGCCTCTGCACCACAAAATGATAGAACTTGCTCTATCATTTTGCGAAATGGACGGATCATGGACCCCATTCAAGTGAATGGAGTCTCAATCCACATGCGGCAGGCCCACGGTTTGAATGAGCCCTTAGAAGTACGGGGCACTACTCTGTATGTTTTGTAGAGCTGTATGTAATGGTTTCCAAGTATGTCTTTAAGGCCCCTTGCAGACGAGCGTTCCGGACTCAGTCCGGATGCGATGCGGGCAGGTTCAGGGAAACCCGCTCGAGTGCGCACGCAATTTGTCTGCGGTTGCATTTTTTTCCACGTGAGTGCAAAGCGTTTTAATGCGTTGTGCACGCGCCTGATAAAAAACTGAATGTTGGTACCCAGACCTGGACCTCATCCACTTGATTGCGCAGCCGTTATTGTCTTCTTTCTTCTTCTTGCAGGACCTGCAAAAGGACCTGCGCTGACGTCATCGCGCTCACCACGTGGTGAGCGCTGTGATGTCAGGTCCTGCTGAATGAAGATAGAAGGTTGCAATGCGATTTTCACACAGCCCCTTTCACTTCTATGGGGCCTGCGTTGCGTGAAAAACGCAGAATGTAGAGCATGCTGTGATTTTCACGCAACGCACAAGTGATGCGAGAAAAACATTGCTCATGTACACAGCCCCATTGAAATGAAGAGCTTATGCACACACCAGTGAGTGCTGTCCATGGAGAACATTTGTTTTCAAAGGGGTATTCTGGTAGGTAAAGGTTTTATCACTGAAAACAAAATTGACCTACATTTTAGGGCTTCTGAATTGAAGCAGCGGTAGGACCCCCAGTGGTAGGATCCTGTGGATAGGGGATAACCTTTACCTACCAGAATACCCCTTTAAAAACAAATGTTCTCCATGGACAGCACTCACTGGTGTGTGCATAAGCTCTTAAAGGGCTATCTCAGGAAATACATTGCTAGCATATGCCAGTGTCTGATCGGGGAAGGTCTAGGCAATCATTAGAACAGTGGCCGCAGCATTAGAGAGGCGCCATACCAATTTGTCAGCTCTGTTCATTTTTGTTCTCCACAGGACACGTGGTCAGTCCATTATGGTCAAGAGAAGAAGCAGGACATACGGGATAAATATGTTTATGGAACAAGGAAACTCTTTTACAGCATTTTTTCTCTTCTGCCTCGACTGGTTTCTGCTTTCCTACAGAATATAATTTGCACATTTAAATGTGGCCACTACAAAGTCAAAGAACATGTGATTTCCATCTTCTTCATTTCCATCATGGCCTCTTCAATAACTTCCAGACTTTTCCCCGTGTGTTTCCCATTATACGTGCATTTAGTATTGAGCAATGAGCAGATTGGTTCTCATCTCATCTTCTGCCCTGAAGCACTGTGCATTAACCACCTCATGCCCTTGCCTTTTTTGCTGTTGTTGGAAAAATGTAAAAAACATTTGAATGGATTCTAAATTCTCATAGGCCCGTGCAGTTACCAATACCTTTACATGCACCAAAATTCTGGGTTTCATGTAATTTTTTTCTCATTTTATGAAACTAAATTGTGTATCATCTTTTGTCACCTAAACCCAAAAAAACAGATACGGACTCTATCTTTCGTATCATAGGGACATATGACACCTGCAGTAGAGAGGTTAGAAATATCTTCCAAAAATACTGGGATATGCTGTTGTTGGACCCAGACATCCATGATATACTTCCATCTAAACCTGCTATAACATACAGAAGAGGTAGATCTTTAGGTGACCGATTTGTCCATAGCCATTATACAGCTGCTAAAAAACTGGCACTTGGCTAGATAGAAAACCCTTGGGTACATTCAGATGCGGATCCTGCACAGCCTGCCCATACATAGACCAAACCAAAAACTTCACGAGTCATACCACCAACAAAACTTATAATATCCGGGATTTTGCAAATTGCAAAACGACCGGGGTGGTATACCTCTGTACATGTTCATGTAGACTTCAGTACGTCGGTAAGACAAAGCGGGAACTCAGAAGAAGAATTGGAGACCACCTTGGGGACATTAGACACAAAAGGGATACCACTATCTCTAGACATGTGCATGATCTCCATGATGGAAATCCAAAATGTCTTAAGTTCTGTGTTGCTGAGGTTATTCGCCCATCCCCTAGAGGAGGCGACCTCAATAAGAGAATTCTACAGAAAGAGTCCGAATGGACTTACCGACTAAAAACGGTGAGCCCTTTTGGACTCAATGAAATTCTGTCGTTTAGTTGCTTCATCTAAATGTGTTCCATTGGCGTTCTTTCTCATATTTCCAGTCCTGGATACTACTGATTTAAATAAAATATTTCCTTTGATAACTTGTTATACCTCATAATGCGTTGATCAAGACTATTGTTTATCAACTTTCGGACCTTACAAATGAAGGTATCAGACCGCAATAGGTCTACCCTATAATATCTATATATAAATGGTACTTCTATCAGTTGGTAGGACATTATCATTAGTAAAAAGTATTGACAATACAATGTCCTTCCCTGTTTCCATTTACTGTCCCACACCACTGATTCCAACATTTCCAAATCTATATATGCTTTATTTGACATTTTCATTGTAATATTATAATGTTCATTGATTATATCTATATAAGATGTCTATTTTCCTATTTTGGGATGTATTCATATAAATCTGCACATATCCACTACCGATGTACCCTGGGACGCATATATTTATGCGCTCCAGCGTCTCGTCAACGTCATCTCCGGCCCATTGTGCAAACTTCCGGTTCCTTTGCGGTCCATCTCCGGTCTGCGTTCCACCGTCGGCCAATAGTAGCGGTTGGCGCATGGGACATGACGCACTTCCGGTTTCGGCCGATGGTGGAACGCACGCCGCTCTCAACTTACTCCATGAGGTATTTATCCAATTTAATGTATATTGTTAAGTTAATCTATACCAGCATATATAGAGGCGCAGTTGCAGAGAGCTCTCTGGACTGCATCATTCCGTTGGATATATCGATAGAGAGCCATTGTGCTGACGGCTATTGTGCCACTCAATTATCTTTTTTATCCATATCTATATATTTTTTCTTCCCCTGATGAATCCGGTCATATTTGTATTGGAGGAAACGCGTTGGGAATTCAAAACTATTTATTATTGGCTGTACTGACACTGGGAGTTATTTTTTAAGGATAGGACAACAGGGACAGCCGTCGATAAGTGGGGTCGCTTCCTCTGGGGGTGATTCTCCCGCATTTAGGCGGGAGACCTCTCCACTTTTAGGCCGAATCTTAATAGTCTGATAGGGATATCATCTCCCCAGCATCTGCTTTTTCCTGTCCTGCATCAGAAAAGCCGTCTACCCCAACATTTTTCTATCAAGACTTTTGTGGACCCTCCCACTACGTTCACCTGTTGTGGTACGATTCACCTCCATAAAATGGAAAAATCATCAAACCGTGAGTGGGACCCTTGGTCCAAATCCGAGTACTTGACCTTGTATATTTACCCTGTGCCCTATAGTACATAAGATAATGGCCGATGGGATAGAGAAGGCGCTCATAGGGTAAGTAAATTCAACAAAACAAATCTCTAATAAAAAGAAATGATTTGCTCACCTATTGCGGTTGCATCAATTGGATGCAACTGCAATGGAGATCGAGTGTAAATAAGAGATGGTTGGTGCAACCAAGATTCGTCCTAACACCTTGGGCAAGAGCCACCTTGCCACTAGGGTAATGGAAATGAAGAGAAGTACGCTGAACCTTAAGTGGAGCGTGTGGACTGCTGGGGGCGCACGAAACAACCGATCAAAGACAGTGTTTTGGTTTCAGTAATGTTCCATTTATTCGTAAGACAACGCGTTTCGGGGTGCTAAAGTCCCCTTTATCAAGTCTAAAAGAGAGGTTAGGTAAGAAAGGAGAAACATATATTTGGAAACGTAAATTTTGTACTTCCCTATGGTAATTCTGTATGACAAACAGAAAACATAGATAAATAAAATAGATAAATAAATACAAAAATAAATAGATGTGGATAAGTATAGCTGTAAATATAGAAACTATAGTATATACTGATAAAATGGTAAATCTCACAAAAGTACACAAAAAGGAGAAGATTAAAAGTATATGTAGAAATAAATTAATAAATTAATAATATTAATAGTCATGGACGATAAGATCAATACGGAATTAAAACAATGTTGTATCTATGCTGCTGTATTTATAATAAAATCTCTGTTATAAAAATGGGCTTAATGTCGTATTAGCCACAATACTGTAGGATAATAGTAACTGAAATCAAAAAAGGGCGTATGGCTGAAAAAACACTATCAGATGTGGTTTGACAAGTGTGATGTGTCCACTAGCAGGATGTTAAAGGGTGTATTATCTATTGGCCAACAGAAGGTGTTACTACTGTGGCTTTCTAGGAGTGGTTATAAAAAGGCATAGTCTTTCAGCCTTGGCGGCATCTTACCTGAGCCAGGAAGGCTAGGAGATTTCCACTGCTCGTCTGGAGAGGCGCGTGTGAGACGCTGACCTCTTCAGTGCCCGCGTTGCTGAAGAAAAAGGGGAGTGTGGGTGGGAGGAGCTGGCCGGGTCGATGGGAGTGGCCTCCATGGGGGTGTATGGTTAGGGAACACGAACGGAGCCTGGAGGGGGCGGTGAAAAGGAGGACTTATCCGGGCAGGGAGCTCATATGGAGGTGTGGTCAGGGGAAGCTTCTTGAGAAGGCCGGGGATAGTGAAAATTGAGTACATGGGACAGGGGTGCATTGCGTAGTGAAGGGGCGGAGATGCCGCTGGCTTGTGAGGATCGGAGCTGGAGAGAGAGCGTGTCGGCCTGAGTTGGTGGGCGGCGAGTTCATATGGGGGCGTGGTTAGGTGTAGCGCCCGGGGAGTGAACTGAAGACTATTTAGAAAGGATGAAGGCAGAATAACATTACACGGGGGAATTGTGGAGCTGCAGCCGACATATAGGAGAGGGATGGTGGACTTGATTGTGTATAAATATACATATATATATGAATGTATATGACCCTTGGTATTGATGTTTAGATGGATGCAAATGGTGATTGAGTAGTATTGACCTAAATTACTGCTCAAGGAAGGTGAATTGCTTTAGGGGATAAATAAGGGGACATCACTGATGTGTATAAGAAAATTGATGTTAGGGGGGAAAAAATGAAAATACGGATGATGGAACCGGACCATGGCTGTCTTTTAAATGCAGAAAAATGACAATTGAATATGTGGAGTGTACAGGTGGAAGGGAGCAGAAAAATTGGTTGTGGTGGGGAAGGAGGGGGAGGGGGAAAATCAATGGGATGAAAGACCATGAGACAAGACAGAAAAGGGGTCTCACAGGTGGAGGCGAATATCCTGACTATAGTTGCAGGCCATAGCTCAAAAATGTGCGATTAAAGAAAAATATATATATACTGACCCCGGAAGCAACGTATGTTCTAAAACGACCAGCAGGTGGGGCGAAGTTGATCCTGGATTTTTTCAAGCCCAAAACCAATCTCCCCCCAAAGGGCCTAAAAAGAAAAAATACAGGAGAGGACGAAGAGGAGGAATACGAGCTCCTGGAATCAGAAAAAACAACAAAAATGGAAGAAACAAAGCAGGACTCCCACAGCCTAAAGAGGAACAAAACCTCACTACGGTAAAGATATTCAATCTTTCTAGGCTTGACCTCTCTGCGGCACAGACGTCAGTCCTCCAGAGAGGCTTGTCGTTCTGTCCAGCAGAAAAATATAATGAATTTGATCTATTTGTGGATCTAAACACGTTCATCAGGAATGTCACACTCCAAAGGCATTTTGCTATTAAGTCTAGATTGCCTATAAAAAACAAGGAGGAGGGAACTACGACAAATAAGGAAGAAGAAAGGGAAGAAGAAATAAGTACCCTCCACACGAACTTGAAACCAAAATCTACATTCAATCCTACATATCATAGAGGAAACCATATTAACACCTTTTATTCCTTAGTATCTAAAGAAGCAAGAGAAATTAATAAAACCATCAAGATCAAGAACAACCTATCGAAAGAAGAAAAAGATGCTCTAACAGAACTAAATAATAATGACCTCCTTGTCATTAGGAGTGCGGACAAAGGAGGTGGAATAATTTTACAAAATAAGGAGGATTATATAATGGAAGCCAACAGGATACTGGATGACGCCTTTTATTATGAACTACTTACATCCAATCCACTTATAGAGGATCAAAAGACACTGAACATTATGTTGAAACAGGCTGAAGAGGACAATGTCATCACGAAGAAAGAAAGAGAATACATAGTGGTCGAACACCCGAATATGGCACTATTTTATCACCTACCAAAAATCCATAAAGACCCTTTGAATCCACCAGGTAGACCGATCATCTCGGGAATTAACTCTCTCACCAGTAATTTGTCTCATTACGTTGATATATTCCTTCAAAATCATGTCAGAAATCTCCAATCCTATCTGAGAGATTCCACACAACTAATCAGTTTACTAACAGATCTTGAATGGGAACCGCATTTTTGTTGGCTGACATTGGATGTTGCTGCACTCTATTCCAACATCCCGCATACAGCGGGCATTGAAACTACAAAACACCTTTTAGCAACAGACGACCGTCTTTCTGTCAAACATAGGGATTTTATATTGGATGCGATCCACTTTATTCTAACACATAATGTTTTTACCTTTGAGGGCAAGATCTATAAGCAACGAAACGGGACCGCAATGGGGACGCGCTTTGCGCCAAGTTTTGCCAATCTATATATGGGCTGTTTTGAGGATGATTTTATCTTTTCAAGCCACTATTGGAAGAAAAACATCATATTTTACAGGCGTTACATAGATGACTTGATAGTGATTTGGAATGGTCCCAAGGAAGAGGCCGAATCATTCGTTAGCTACCTCAATAAAAACACATGGAATCTCTCGTTCACATCCAATATAACTACCTCATCCATCGAATATCTAGACCTACTCCTCTATTCAGAGAATAAGAACATTAAGTCCAAGACTCATTTTAAAACAGTCGACGGGAACAGCTACCTCGACTATAGGAGTGCTCACCACAAAAAAGTGGAAAGATAATATACCGTACAGTCAATTCAAACGGATTAGACGGAACTGCACTGATGATGACGACTTCCTCATTCAAAGCGAGATACTACGCTCCAGATTCATGAAGAAAAAATACCCGAAAGGAATTGTAGATAATGCGTTCATGCGGGCAAAAAATCTGAGCCAAGAGGAATGCCTGAATGTAAGGGAGAAGAATGAACTAGCCGAAATACCAAAAAGCATGGACCACAAGACCTCTTTTATTACAACTTTTAACCCTAACCATGAAACCCTAAGAACGATTTTATCAAAGCATTGGCACATACTCAAATGTGATCCATATCTAAAAGACACCATATCCAAAAAACCGCGCATCATCTTCAGGAAAGCGAGATCCCTGAAGAACACGCTTGCACCAAGTAAGTAAATTGAAGAAAAAGAAAAAGAGTACTAACATAACTTCAACTGGTGCAACAGGCCACCTAAAAATCACAGGCACCTATAAATGTAATCATAAACTCTGTAAATGCTGTAATAATATCTCAAATCGGAGACAGTCATTTAAGAGCAATGTGACGGGGGAGGAATACCCAATCAAAAGCCTTCTAAATTGCTCATCTTCTTATGTTATCTATGTGATGGAGTGCGAGTGTGGTTTACAATATGTAGGCCGCACTATCCAGTCGCTCAGAGAAAGATTAAATAAACACCGCTGGAACATCTCACGGGGCTACCTTAAACACAGTGTGTCCCGCCATTTCCTCACCTCTCATAATAAAGACTCATCTGGATTGTCAATCACACCCATCGAAACCATTGCAGAAACAACGTCGGATAGATTTAGGACCTTACAGAAGAGAGAGATGTTTTGGATTTTTAAATTACAAACCCCATGAACTCAATGAGTCCTTAGAGAGCAAATGTTTTTGAACAGTTCTCTGTTTAGCATTTAAAGAAAAATATTCTTCAGTCTTCATGTCATAGCATGTCAAAAACAAAGAAGAAAACAAATGGAATAATTTTTATTTATATATTTTTTTCTTTAATCGCACATTTTTGAGCTATGGCCTGCAACTATAGTCAGGATATTCGCCTCCACCTGTGAGACCCCTTTTCTGTCTTGTCTCATGGTCTTTCATCCCATTGATTTCCCCCCTCCCCCTCCTTCCCCACCACAACCAATTTTTCTGCTCCCTTCCACCTGTACACTCCACATATTCAATTGTCATTTTTCTGCATTTAAAAGACAGCCATGGTCCGGTTCCATCATCCGTATTTTCATTTTTTCCCCCCTAACATCAATTTTCTTATACACATCAGTGATGTCCCCTTATTTATCCCCTAAAGCAATTCACCTTCCTTGAGCAGTAATTTAGGTCAATACTACTCAATCACCATTTGCATCCATCTAAACATCAATACCAAGGGTCATATACATTCATAAATATATGTATATTTATACACAATCAAGTCCACCATCCCTCTCCTATATGTCGGCTGCAGCTCCACAATTCCCCCGTGTAATGTTATTCTGCCTTCATCCTTTCTAAATAGTCTTCAGTTCACTCCCCGGGCGCTACACCTAACCACGCCCCCATATGAACTCGCCGCCCACCAACTCAGGCCGACACGCTCTCTCTCCAGCTCCGATCCTCACAAGCCAGCGGCATCTCCGCCCCTTCACTACGCAATGCACCCCTGTCCCATGTACTCAATTTTCACTATCCCCGGCCTTCTCAAGAAGCTTCCCCTGACCACACCTCCATATGAGCTCCCTGCCCGGATAAGTCCTCCTTTTCACCGCCCCCTCCAGGCTCCGTTCGTGTTCCCTAACCATACACCCCCATGGAGGCCACTCCCATCGACCCGGCCAGCTCCTCCCACCCACACTCCCCTTTTTCTTCAGCAACGCGGGCACTGAAGAGGTCAGCGTCTCACACGCGCCTCTCCAGACGAGCAGTGGAAATCTCCTAGCCTTCCTGGCTCAGGTAAGATGCCGCCAAGGCTGAAAGACTATGCCTTTTTATAACCACTCCTAGAAAGCCACAGTAGTAACACCTTCTGTTGGCCAATAGATAATACACCCTTTAACATCCTGCTAGTGGACACATCACACTTGTCAAACCACATCTGATAGTGTTTTTTCAGCCATATGTAACGGTCAGCAGAGGAAGAGACCGTAGAGCAGGACTCAAGTACAGTGCAGCAGACAAGGAGGCTGAAGTAGAAACCGGCTTTATTAAAGGAGAACTCTAACTGCCGGAGAAGCAGATTTACAATATGAACAGCTTGAGAATTCACAACAAAGATAATGGAAATTTGCATAAAGAAAACAAATGAATCACAAACACAAGTACAGACAATAGCAGGCTACTCTCTTCTAGGTAGTCCTATCTGTCCCCGCTACCCGGGGTGCACCTCTACGGTGCACTAAACTAAATCCTATTCCACTATGTCCTAGCTCCGGTTAGCATCAGTGCACTCACAGTTCGGTGTCCGGCACATGCAGGCAGGTACAGTCTGGGTCCCGATCTGGTTGCTTGCTTCAGCGTGGCTCAGCTCTGGCCTCTCTTTGTAGTCTCTGTAACTCTGGTTAGAGATAATCAGCAGCTCTGGACGTGTAATCAGGCAGGGCCTGGAATTCACTCACAGTTCCTCTGGTAAGTGCCTCACACTACAGCAGTCTCTCTTCTGCACCAGGAAACATCAGCTCAGTCAGAGAGCAAACACACTCCAATGTCTCAGATACTGTGTCAGCAGGCAGGGAGCAATCACTCTAATCTTCCCTGTGGATCTCCCTCTCTGCATCCTTCTTCCTGTGTACTCAGACACCTTCAGCCCAGGCTCTCTGCTCAGCCCGGGAAAAACACTTAACTCCTTGTCCTCTGGAAACAACTCCTCACACTGTCCTACTCAGCCACAGTGGCCTCTGGTGGCTGGAGGGAAACATGACAGTCTGCTATATATATATGTGTTGGAAATGTTGCTGGATGATCAGGGCTGCCTCTTACATGCCTCCCCACTTAAAGGTGGCCGTCCTCGGCCTTGCTATATAGTCCATAGAAATAATGGTTAATGTAACTTTTTATACAGCAGTACAACATTGTCCACAATACATACAGGTGGACCAAATGAACTCATCAGCAGCGTACCTGTTTGGTGGAACCCCTGCAGTAAGCCTACTGGATCTCCGGAGGTCCTGGCTATCTGTTACGACCTGACTCTCTCCACTAGGAACTGCCAGTCTGGATTCATCCACCACAATAGGAGGTTCGGGTGTGTCCGAGGGCCCCTCTCCATTACGGGCCGGCAATGGTTCTGTGACAGTGCCTTCATCACCTGTAACCTGGGAGGCTCCTTCAGTGTTGGGAGCAGTCCACCAGTCTTCACCATAATCTCCATCAGAGATAACAAGTTCTGAGTATGGGGCAGGAGGAGGTGTCCTCTGAACAGGTGCGGGATCTTTGGACCGGCATGGCCGTAACATATTCCTATGTAGAGTCCGTGAAGCAAATTCCTCATTCTCAACCTGCACTTCGTAGACCGGACCATTAGGGTACACTCTCTTGATCACTTTATACGGCTGTACTTCCCAACGCTCACTCAACTTGCCTCTGGGACGTTTCTCTCGTACCAGTACCCGATCCCCAGGCTGCAATGGAACCTCCTGAACTGGAGGACGGTCTGTATGAGCTCTCTCCTGTAACCGCTGACCTGCCAACCGGCGAATGGTCTGGAGACGCCGACGGTGTTCTTTCACCCATGAGGTGGTTGATCGCTCTATTAGGTCTTCTGGCTGTTCTAGGTTTAATTCCACGATCTCTCGACCAGCCCTACCGAACAGTAACATGTATGGGGTGTAACCGGTGGTGGTGTGGACACGATTATTGTAAGCCCAGACTAATTCTGGCAGGTAGTCAGGCCAGTGTGCCCTCTTGTCTTCCTCTAGTGTCCTCAGCATTTGCAGCAATGTGCGGTTAAAGCGCTCACAGGCTCCGTTTCCTTGGGGATGATAAGGAGTTGTCCTGGATTTTTCAATGCCGTACAGTCGATGTAGCTCTTCCATCACTTTTCCTTGAAAGCACGCCCCTTGATCTGAATGGATCCGCTTTGGACACCCATAGACCCGAATGAAGTCTTGACAAATGGCTCGTGCCGCGGACTCGGCCGTCTGGTCCCGAGTTGGGGTGACTACTGCAAACTTGGAGAAGTGGTCGATCATGACCAGGCAATACTGTGGACCTCTTGACGATTGTCCCACAAGAAGATAGTCTATCATCAACACTTCCAGCGGTTCTGTGGTCTGGATGGACTGTAGGGGTGCTCTCTGTTCTGTACTCTTCGTGAGTTCACACACTCGACACTGTCGGCAAACTTCTTCAACTGTGACCTCCAGTCGCGGACAATACACATAACGCTGCAGCCACTGGTATGTCTTGACTGGCCCGAAGTGAGCTCCAAACTCATGAGCCTCTTTGGCTATCTCCCGTGCCATTCTTCTGGGTATCACTACCTGCCACCTCGCCTCTAGGTCGGCAGGCTGTTGCCACTTGCGGAACAAAACAGCTCCATGCACTTCCAGTCTGTCCCATTGATGTAGAACGGACTTCATCTCGGCATCCAGATCAGTCCTTTCTTCTTTGTTGGGTTTCCTGCACTGGGTTACCCAGCTTTTCATTTGCTGCAGTCCAATGTCTTCATCTTGCAATCTGCCCCATTCTTCATTAGTTCTCCCCAATGCTTTGGGTAGCTTACGGGCCTCCCCACTTGTCTGGGCCGCGACTGTTGGGGGAGCGAACTTGCGGAAGTCAGGAGTTTCATCTTCTTCCTTTTGTTCATCCATATCCCCTACTGGAGTTTCAAAAGTAACCCTTGAGAGACCATCAGCATTAGTGTTCTCTGTAGCGGAGCGGTAGCGAATTGAGAAGTCATACTTTGCGAGGCGAGCCGCCCAGCGTTGCTCCAGGGCTCCCAACTTGGCAGTACCCAGATGGGCCAGGGGATTGTTATCCGTCCGTACGAAGATCTTAGCTCCTGTCAGATATCCTGCAAATTTCTCCGTCATAGCCCACACCAGGGCAAGGAGTTCCAGCCGGAAGGAACTGTAGTTATGGGGGTTTCGCTCCGTATCTCGCAAGGATCTACTGGCATAAGCGATCACTCTCTCATGTCCATCTTGTACCTGCGACAGGACTGCCCCAAGTCCGTAGAGGCTGCCATCAGTAGCTAAGATGAATGGTTTATCAAAATCGGCATAAGCCAAGATGGGGGCCGATGTCAGGGCTTCTTTCAGGGCCTGGAAGGCCTCTTCCTGTTTCTGTCCCCAGGGAATACTTTGGCCCTTGGGTTGCCCAGCCGTTCCTCTCAACAACTCATTCAGAGGGCCCGCTATTTTTGCGTAGTCTTTGATGAACCGCCGGTAGTACCCAGTCAGTCCCAGGAAGGCCTTTAACTCACGCAGTGTTCTCGGCACTATCCATTGTCGTATTGCAGCCACTTTGTCTTGGGACGGTAGCACTCCGTCTTGGGACACCCTATGGCCCAGGTACTCGATCTCCCTCTTGAAGAGATGACACTTCTTTGGCTTTACCTTCAGGCCATGGGATCGCAGTCGCTCGAGTACCTGCCCTAGCCGATTCAAGTGTTCTTGAAAAGTAGCAGAGTATACGATGATATCGTCTAGGTATATCAGAGTGGCTTCAAAATTCAGGTCTCCCAGGCATCTCTCCATCAGCCGCTGGAAGGTTCCAGGGGCATTAGTCAGTCCGAATGGCATCCTGTTGAATTCAAATAACCCCATGGGGAGTATGAATGCTGTCTTTGCCTTGTCCTGCTCAGCCACTGGTACTTGCCAGTACCCACTTGCTAGATCCAGGGTGGAGAAGTATTTGGCTCGTCCTAGAGCCGTCAGAGACTCCTCGATGCGTGGCAGAGGATATGAGTCTCGCGCAGTGCAAGCATTCAACCGCCGGTAATCCACACAAAATCGAATAGTGCCGTCCTTCTTCTTGACAAGCACCACTGGGGCTGCCCAAGGGCTCTGGCTTCCCCGCACCACTCCGGAATCTATCATCTGTTTCAATAGCGTCTTCACTTCCTGGTACAACTTGGGCGGAATCTGTCGATATCTCTCCCGAATTGGTGGAGTGTCCCCCGTCGGTATATCATGTGTCATAGCATTCGTGCAGCCAAAGTCATCGGCGTGGCGGGCAAACGCAGCCTGATTCTCCCACAGCATGGTTTCAACTGCTCGCTGTTGGTCTAAACTGAGAGCCTTAACATCTATCTCCATTTGATCCAAGATGGTTCCCCCATTCCATTCTGGGGTCGGCGTCTCTTCTGCACTGGCAGTAACTGCCAGGGTCCAACCAGCATCCCCTACCGGAGCTAGAGTCACTTCTCTCTGACTCAGGATTTCTCCCTGATGTAGGTACACACGAGCCAGTTCCACCCCTGGCGTCAAGGGAACTTCTAGATATCCCACATTCACAGCTCTTATGGGTACTCGTCCATTCTGGACCACTCCCAGTGTCCGGGCCACCAGGACGTCCTGACCCAGCTCTCCTAGGCCTGTTGGTTCAACGAACACCTCCATGCCTTCAAGATTACGGAAAGTTCCCACGGGTAACGTCAGCACGGTCTCCCGACCAGGGGGAAGGGTGAAGGTAGCCTTTCCTGGCGCTCGGATCGTTCCCACCGCCTGGTGTGCTGGTACACTTTTCTGTGTTCCACAAAAACGGATTAGCCGTTGAAATGCTTTCTGGGTAGGTTTGTGTGGGGTGGCTTGTTTCCAGTAACCCGGCCCCCGTTTGGTGAACATGATCTGATCCAATTCTCGCAGGATATTCATGCCCATTATCACCGGCACATCTTCTTTGAACGTTTCGGGGACCAACAAGATACCTTTCCGCCCCACTTCCTGTCCACATAGCCGTACATTCATCCACACGACCCCTGTGACAGGAATCTGTTGTTGGTTAGCCGCTGTAACCCGGACCAGTGTCTCTCGTTCTGGCTTGGCCAGCGCTTGAAAGTAACGGTAGAAGAATGACTCGGGCATAGTTGTCACTTGAGACCCAGTATCCACTAAGCAGTCGACAGGAACACCTTCGAACTCAGCTCGTATAGTGGGGCACCCTGCGACCAGGTGTTCGGAGCTTTGCTGGGTAACTTGGCTCTCCACCTCCCCTGCAGTACGCCCCACTACTGCAGGGGTCGGTAGTTTAACGGCGGCTCTTGGCGTCCAGCTGGATTATTCCGACACTCTCTGGCGAAATGTCCTAGATCTCCACACCGCCAACACTGTGCCCCTTGACGGCCCACTTTTTGCCTGCGAGTGGGAGGTGCCCTCAGAGCTTGGCTGGATGGCCCCACTGAAGGGTAATGAGGGGCTTGATGGTATGGTAAACTAGCATAAGGGCATTCGGGTGTAGGAACCCACGGAGTCGCCTGATAGGTTTGTTGTCGGGCTGGATAGGCAGCCTCAGTAGTATGGCGCGACTCTATCCGTTTCTCCAGGTGTGTCAACTTTTCGTGCATGGCACTCAGGGAGCTCTGCAAGTCTTGTACCACTCTGACCAGGGCTTCCTCATTTCTTGTAACCCCGGGGGGTGTAACGGTCTGGGTCCGTATTACTCCAGAAGCATAGCCGTCTTCTTTGTTTCGCGTCACGGCCTCTGCCAAAATTTGTCGAAAGGTTAGGGTAGGGTCTACTCTGACTCGTTCCCGCAGAGCCTGTTTCAGGGGATTGCTGTAGAGCCCCAGAATAAATTGTTCCCGCAGTATCCGGTCTATGGGTCCCATGCCAGTAACCCCATCTGCCTCTTTTTTTTGTACCTCGGCCAACACTTCCTGTAGGGCTGTAGCGTACTGAGAGACACCTTCGTCTTCCCGTTGAATCCGGTAAAAAAACTTCGCCCGGAGGTGCCCTGCACTGGCTGTTTCCCCATATATTTCTTCCAGGAATCTCACCATCTCTTGCAATGTATTGCGCGTGGCTTCTGGTTGTAGGAGAACATTTCTTCGGGCCTCACCCTCGAGAGCGGCCAAAGCAATTTCTACTTGTAGTTCTGGGCTGACATTGTAAATCCTAACAGCACTCTGTAACCTTGTCACCCAGTCTGACAATGTCATGTTCTGGCCATCAAATTTGGGTAGCAAGTTGAACAACGTGCCAATAGGAAGGGCCCTTGCAAGGGTTCCACCATTGCCTGAGGTACTCACATTAACATCATGCACATTGCCTTCAGCCGCCTCCATCTCTGTGACTGTACCCTGCTCGCAGCGCCACTTGTAACGGTCAGCAGAGGAAGAGACCGTAGAGCAGGACTCAAGTACAGTGCAGCAGACAAGGAGGCTGAAGTAGAAACCGACTTTATTAAAGGAGAACTCTAACTGCCGGAGAAGCAGATTTACAATATGAACAGCTTGAGAATTCACAACAAAGATAATGGAAATTTGCATAAAGAAAACAAATGAATCACAAACACAAGTACAGACAATAGCAGGCTACTCTCTTCTAGGTAGTCCTATCTGTCCCCGCTACCCGGGGTGCACCTCTACGGTGCACTAAACTAAATCCTATTCCACTATGTCCTAGCTCCGGTTAGCATCAGTGCACTCACAGTTCGGTGTCCGGCACATGCAGGCAGGTACAGTCTGGGTCCCGATCTGGTTGCTTGCTTCAGCGTGGCTCAGCTCTGGCCTCTCTTTGTAGTCTCTGTAACTCTGGTTAGAGATAATCAGCAGCTCTGGACGTGTAATCAGGCAGGGCCTGGAATTCACTCACAGTTCCTCTGGTAAGTGCCTCACACTACAGCAGTCTCTCTTCTGCACCAGGAAACATCAGCTCAGTCAGAGAGCAAACACACTCCAATGTCTCAGATACTGTGTCAGCAGGCAGGGAGCAATCACTCTAATCTTCCCTGTGGATCTCCCTCTCTGCGTCCTTCTTCCTGTGTACTCAGACACCTTCAGCCCAGGCTCTCTGCTCAGCCCGGGAAAAACACTTAACTCCTTGTCCTCTGGAAACAACTCCTCACACTGTCCTACTCAGCCACAGTGGCCTCTGGTGGCTGGAGGGAAACATGACAGTCTGCTATATATATATGTGTTGGAAATGTTGCTGGATGATCAGGGCTGCCTCTTACACATACGCCCTTTTTTGATTTCAGTTACTATTATCCTACAGTATTGTGGCTAATACAACATTAAGCCCATTTTTATAACAGAGATTTTATTATAAATACAGCAGCATAGATACAACATTGTTTTAATTCCGTATTGATCTTATCGTCCATGACTATTAATATTATTAATTTATTAATTTATTTCTACATATACTTTTAATCTTCTCCTTTTTGTGTACTTTTGTGAGATTTACCATTTTATCAGTATATACTATAGTTTCTATATTTACAGCTATACTTATCCACATCTATTTATTTTTGTATTTATTTATCTATTTTATTTATCTATGTTTTCTGTTTGTCATACAGAATTACCATAGGGAAGTACAAAATTTACGTTTCCAAATATATGTTTCTCCTTTCTTACCTAACCTCTCTTTTAGACTTGATAAAGGGGACTTTAGCACCCCGAAACGCGTTGTCTTACGAATAAATGGAACATTACTGAAACCAAAACACTGTCTTTGATCGGTTGTTTCGTGCGCCCCCAGCAGTCCACACGCTCCACTTAAGGTTCAGCGTACTTCTCTTCTATAGTACATAAGTCCATTATATCTGACCTATGCAGCTATCTAAAATACATATATTTTTTCTGTGGGACTTATTTTAATTAATAATGACTAAAAGTTAAGTTTTAAGTAGGATAATTATTCAGTGATATACAGTTTATATTCCTACATTGTACACAATTTTGCTTTACTGTGAATTTCTTGTATAGAATGGCTAGTTTCTTGTCCGGTCCGATTAACACTGATCAATGGCTGGCTGAGGCCACCCAAGTTTTCTCAGATCAAAATATTGACTGCGTAGATACACCAGGCAACTTAAAATCCCTGTTCAAAGAACTATACGTGTGCTACAGGGATAACATCAAGTCCTGGTGGGAGACTCAATCCCTAGAAAATTATATAAAATCCGAAATTGTCCCCAAAGGACTACGTATTTTTATTTCCCCTGCCACTAGATCCCAAACATCAGATCTATTAATAAAGTGGGAAAAGACTTTAACAGAAAGCTCCTTTAACCTCATGCGTTTATTGCTGGCAGAGGAACGAGCCACCTTGGAAAGAACCTCTGCCAGATTGAACACTGCCATTGAGCAGACTCTTAAATTTAAGGAAGATCCTGATTTCCCTAGAAGAGAGAACAATCTACAGATCTCTGTTGAGAGATATCACAACTCTATAAAAGAGAGAAAACATAATCAATACAAAAAAGACCTCCTTGAATTTAAAGAAAAAAGAGCATATACTAACCTGGGTGAAAAGACCAAATCAGTAACAAAAGAAGTCTCTTCCTCGGAGGTAGAAACCTCGGACACTGATAGATCCGTGGATTATAGCTCCCGAGGTAGACCCAAATATAGAGGATCTAAGGGACCCAGAGGTCGCAGGGGTAAATACCAAAAATGGGGAACCAACACCAGAAACGAACAACAGACCACATATTCAGAAGCACCATGTTCATCTGGTTCTGGTTTGCCATCCAATTTTTTAGGGTCGGGGGGATACCGTACGATCTCAGGGACCGACCCCGATCAGTAAAATAGACACACATCAGAAAGGACAAATCATTAATCTTACCGACTATACTTTTTCAGATACTGAAATGAACATACTAACTAGGGGGACCTCCTTTGTACCAACTACCAGGTACAACTCATTTTCTTGGGTGAAGGACTTACACCTTTTTTGTCGTAAACTTAAATGGCAGAAATTCTTCAGACATAGTGACTTGGAGGAGAGTGTCAAATTAGGGATCCCCCTGAATGAACTCCCTCTGGTCAAGAATCTGGCAGACCTTTTGTCAGAAGGGGAAAGAAAAATAGGTGAAGGCCCCTTTACCAATCTTAAACCTAAAAGTACTAAACTCCCTCCCCCAATGGAAAACAGCTCCATAGATCTATTTTTGACAATAGTAACTAAAGAACTAGAAAAATTAGACCACAAACAGCTCAAAAATGGTTCTAATCTAAACAAAAAGGAGATAGAGGCCATGATGCAAATTCAATCTAATCATGATATCATCTTAAAACCATCTGACAAAGGTGGGAATTTGGTGGCTATGAACCACCAAGACTATAAACGAATGTGTAATACCATACTTAACGATAAAAATTACTATCAAATCCATGGAGCTGATCCCACAGATAACTTCACTAGGGAGCTTGAAACCATTCTTATAGAAGCCCTAGAGAACAAAATAATATCCAATGATGAAGTTAAATTTATGCTTGCACCATACCCCCAAATTGCCACTTTTTATACCATTCCTAAAATACACAAAGGACTAAGCCCATTAAAGGGACGCCCTATTGTGGCAGGTATTAATTCTCTCACACAGAATGCGGGTATTTATGTTGATAAGATTTTGAGAAACTATGTCACAGCCCTCCCCTCTTATATTAGGGATACTTCCGATCTATTGAGTAAGATAGACGGGATACAGCTGGATGATGACATCCTTATAGCCTCTATAGATGTTGAGGCTCTATATAGTAATATCCCACATGATAAGGGACTGTGTGCCATAAATCATTTCCTTAAAAGCCGTGGTACACAATATCATGCACATAGTAACTTTGTTCTCAAACTTATGGATTTCATCCTTAGACATAATTACTTTCTCTTTGACACCCGTTTCTTCCACCAGCTCAGGGGCACAGCAATGGGGAGCGCATGTGCCCCCACTTATGCTAACCTGTTCCTGGGCTGGTGGGAGGACACTGTAGTTTTTGCGGATGAATGTCCGTGGACGTCGAGGATAGTCTTCTGGGGCCGCTATATCGACGATATTCTGATATTTTGGGGCGGCCCCAGACGACTATTCTTTGACTTCTTGGCCGACCTGAACAAGAACGATATAGGTATGCACTTCACATCTGAAGTGTATAACCAAGGTCTGGCCTTCCTGGATTTATTTATTACTTTGAGGAATGGTACTATTATTACAAAAACTCATAGGAAACCCACAGCGACAAACAGCCTGCTTAGGTGGGAAAGTCATCACCCTGAAAATCTCAAATGTGGCATCCCAAAGGGGCAATATTTGCGAGTCCGCAGAAACTGCACCACCCAGAGAGACTTCTTTAGTCAGGCCAAAGACCTTAAAATTAGGTTTAACCAAAGAGGATACCCGGACTATCCTTTACAAAGAAAAACCTATATATAGCCCTAACAAAATTACGGGCTTACCCCTAATTAGAATATATATAGCCGATTGAAGGAGTAAGGTAAGTAAAGTATACTTTAATTCAAAGAAAATATACTGCAATAGTACAAAAATACTCAATTTTATTAAGAAAATCACAAAAGACACATGATCAGCACTGGTCACAAATAAGACAATACATACAGGTTACAATACATGTTAAAAACCAAGTGAACCGATGGTGGGCTGCCAATACATATATCTAAGGTAAAGTGCAAGTGCATAATTATACCCAAATGGTCATGAGTAGTGGGCATATAGTATCCAAAAGCTGTAGCTGTTAGATACCACAAATATCCACATGTATATATGTGTCAGGATTTGCCACAAGCCGGTGTGAAGATATACACCAAAGTTATCAAAATTAGGGCAATAACAATAATCAAAATTGTATTTGACACATGATGGAAACCATTATATATACTGACCAATTGATTTGATTGTATCGTGCAGCAATACCACCGGTCCACTCCCCAACGCACGTTTCGCGTACAGCTTTTTCAAGGGGTATTGGTTGACAGAGAGGAGGGTCACCCATAAATAGGTCAGGTGGATACATTTGATTGGTTGTTGGACTCGTGTTTGATTGCATTTGAGGCTCACCTGGGTACTATCACATGGCGGACATTACTGGCGCCTGGCCTCTCAATCGCATGCCACCACATCCGGTGACGCCGCGCCGGTCCAGAGGAAGGCAGTCACGCACATCCTGTGCGACACGCGTCACTCTGGAGCGGCCGGCGGCACACAAACGCGGCGCATGCGCAGATCGCCGAACACGCCACCTCCGCCATATTAAATGAGGGCACATAACATAACATAGGGATGTATCAGGAAAATCAGATTGCTTTACATAGAATGATGGTATCTTATCATATATAAACCATACTGTGATAAACACAATTGTTATACTGAGGCATGAACATATATATACTGACAGTCCACATCCAAAATTTGTCAATTTGTCAATGTATGTATACACGTGCACAGAACCTCATCTCAATTCAACTTCAATGTATATACATATATATATATATATATATATATATGTTCGTCAGGTGACAGTACCTGAAGTGCACTTGCACTAGACAGATATTGTACACCTGACAGCCATAATAGTCATACACATCGAATAACAATTAGTTCGATATGTTATACTAGGGTGGTGACGCATGCGCAGGAGACGGCAAGGACCAAGCCTGTGCCAAATGCTGTGAAAAATAAATGATAAAAAATTATTATACTTAATAACAAGAATTACAAGCTAATTATCATAATGATTAATTTTACAGTATACATGAGGCCATAGATTTGACCAAGAAAGTGTTATCACTCGACCTCAGTGGGGGGCCTTAAACTACATATTAGGAGGATATTGGACGTTGTTATTCCTACCGACCTCTTTTCCTCCTGACATACACAATTAGCCATGGCAGGAGTAAGTAGTATTAAGGTCTCCCAACTCAGAGGCCTCAAGGTGCAAAGTGAAGTACTAAAAAAAAGAGTTGTTAGTTACGAAAGGAAAAAGCAAGACCAAAGTGAATGAATAACAATATAAGTTACATCAATTTTACATATTAATTGTATCTAAAATAACACAATTACATATAATTGGCTATATATGCCGTGAGCCAAAGATATGTATATGAGCATCCAAATTGTTCAAACATAAGGAAAGGACAAATGAGGATGTACCCTGCCAAACCGTGAGTATTTCGCATACACCCCTATCCAGGCGCCAATCACCTGTACACCGATATAACCGATGTTCAAACTGATCACATCCCCAGTCACACTAGAGGTATCATGCGACCACTCATCATACCCCGAGCCTCTATATGCATAGAAAAATCCCCCATCCTATCCACCGCCCATTCATGAGTGCCCTTCAATCATCGCCATACACATAAACATAAAGAAACCTGGACAGAGCACGGAGATTCAAGGAGGAGGCATTCACAGGAAAGATGCAAAAGGCACCTTGTCATTCAACCCATATGGCACTTGGGTTTGAAGTTTGATTATCCATTTACTTTCCACTTGTTCAAGTCGTCTAAAGAGATCGCCTCCTCGAGATCCTAGATTTACCCTATCGATGCCACGAACCCTCAGGTCCTGCCATCGATTATTGTGTTTCAACCGAAAATGTCGTGCAACTGGTTTGAGTTTTAATATTCGTTCCCTATCATCAACTGACACTTTTGACGCCATCCGAATATCACTCTGATGTTCCTGAAGGCGTATACGCAGTTCGCGTGTCGTCATGCCAATGTAGATTAACCCACATGGGCATGTTGCGTAATAAATGACGCCACAAGTACTGCAATTGATAAAGTGCACAATTTTGTATACATTTTTACCAGATGAGTCGCTAAATGACACACTTTTTACCATAGCCCTACAAATGCTACAATGTCCGCACGGTGTCGAGCCCCACTTTGGTCCCTTGGACTGAAACAGGAATTCCTGGTTGTTAGGTGGGACATAATGGCTAGATACCAGAATGTCACTAAGATTCCTGCTACGTCTAGAGACCAGAGTGGGGGCCGAGGTGAGAACCGAATTCAAGACATGATCAGTTTGCAATACAGGCCAATATTTTACAAACGTTTTTCTGATGTTATTCCATTGTGGATTATAATCCGTGATCATACAGACTGGTCGAGCTTCATCCACCGCTGCATTTTGGACTTTTTTAGGCTTTGTTGTGAGGAGGGTCTGTCGTGATGTATTGACAGCTCGCTGATACCCCCGTTCAATAACCACAGGGTGATATCCTCTTTGTGCAAAGCGTTGTCGAAGCTGAGTCGATTCTTTTTCAAAGTCCTCTGTTGTGGTGCATAATCTTTTGGCTCTTAAAAACTGCCCAATCGGTATAGATCGTTTTTGATGTTGTGGATGAAAGGACGATGCATGCAACAAAGCGTTTACAGCAGTATCCTTGCGATGAATTGCCGTCGATAGAGTGCCATCCGTGGTCGTCTTGATGTTGATATCCAAAAATGTCATTTGACTTTGGGAGATGGTTTGGGTCAATCTAATATTCCAATCATTCGCGTTCAGTTGTACCAAAAATAAATCAAGTGCCATCCTGGATCCCTGCCAAACAAACAAAATATCATCTATAAAGCGGATCCAGGATATGACCTGTCCATCCGCCCCATCCATGATCTGTTGTACATATTCACGTTCCCAAAGACCCAAAAATAGGTTAGCGTATGAGGGCGCACAAGTCGCCCCCATCGCCACACCTCGTAATTGGAGATAGTGTCGGTCTTTAAAAAGGAAGTGATTATGTGTGAGTACAAAATCCAACAGGATTAGTATGAATTCCACCAGTTCCGGCGGTAGATTCCTTGTCTGCAAGAAGAAACTGGAGGCCTTCAAACCAAGTTCATGCTGAATGCAGGTATACAGCGATTCTACATCGCATGTCACGAGATACATGTCGTCTTCCATATGGACATTCTCCAGCCGCTTTAACACATCGGTGGAGTCACGTACATAAGACGGAAGACATTGGACACATGGCTTGAGGTAAAAATCCAAGAAGCGACAAATGGGTTCGCTTAGCCCACCACACCCCGACACTATCGGTCTACCCGGAGGTCTCGTTGAAGATTTATGCACCTTCGGTAGTAGATACAGTGTGGGGGTTATTGGATGCTTCACCACCAAGCCATTGTAGACAGTCCTGTTAATGATTGATGACTCCACCGCTGTCAGCAAAACGGCCTGTATCTGCATCTGATAGTCATTGGTAGGGTTAGAGGTCAATCTCCGGTAGCAAGCAGTGTCACGTAATTGACGATGAGCCTCCGCCTCATACATCTCGATAGGCCAGACTACCACATTTCCACCCTTGTCCGCCGGCTTAAATACCACCTTCTTCATTGCTTTTAATTGTTTTAGGGCCACTCTCTGAGAGTGATTCAAATTGTCATATGAACGTTTCGTGGGGAGGATAAATAACTCCTTCACCACCATTTTTACAAAAGTTTCAATTGCCGGGCTCAGAGACAAGGGTGGAAATGTGACAGATCGGCCACGGGTGAAGGGCTGAAATTTCGACTCACCTCTTTCCTGCTCCATCAGTAGTTCCTCTAGTGTTCGAAGCGCCTCCAATTCCTCCGGGGCTGTAAAGATATCATTTGAACATGATTTAGAAAAGTGTTTCCTGTAGACCAACTTCCTTGCAAACAGGAACGTGTCCTTGATTGCAGTGAAGTTGTCATATACAGACACAGGACTAAAAGATAGTCCGAGAGACAGCAGTTCCAGTTGGGGATCAGAGAAGGTTATATCCGAAAGGTTAATTACCTTTAGTTCCCCATTTTTGGAATCATCCAGATTGTTATATTTTCAGTTTAATTGGAGTTTTTGATGTCATCATCGTCTGTCCCACCACTGTTGAACCCTCAGCACGTTGTGAGTGATTGCTTCCGTATGGATGTCACCGAGCTTGAGGCCGAACGATCGGTGTTACGTTTATAGTGCCACCGAAATATTCTTTCATTTTGGTAGTCTGAAATATCACGCTGAAATTTCTTTGCCTTTTGTTCTTGAATTTCTTTTTCCCATTGGGCTTGATCGTTGTTTAAATCTTGCTCAAATCGTGCCATCATCTCCGGGCTACCTATCAGTCGCAATTTATCTTGTAGTGGTGCAATTGACTTCTCTATATCCTCCAGTTGCTTCTTTTCATATCCGATTAATAGCTCAATGAATGTACGTGAGCATAATTTGCAGGCATCTTCCCATCTTTGTTTTAAGATGTCATCTCCCAATGGGAATGAGGGGCATACCTGAACTCGAAGGCCCCTAGGTGCCAGGTCTCTGGTCAGGTACTGTTCAAGCGCAGCTTTATTCCACCATGTTTTGGTTCTACTGCGGTATAGATTCTTGAGAAGTTTCTGTGTCTCGGATACATCAGGTTGTATGGAATTAGGGTTGGGAATGCTCTCCTCCTTGAAAATCCTTGTGACCTGCGCCAGCCATTCCGTCTCTTTAGAACGTAAATCCATTACGTAGGGCAAATCTGTAACACAGATAAATATGAAAAACCTATATATAGCCCTAACAAAATTACGGGCTTACCCCTAATTAGAATATATATAGCCGATTGAAGGAGTAAGGTAAGTAAAGTATACTTTAATTCAAAGAAAATATACTGCAATAGTACAAAAATACTCAATTTTATTAAGAAAATCACAAAAGACACATGATCAGCACTGGTCACAAATAAGACAATACATACAGGTTACAATACATGTTAAAAACCAAGTGAACCGATGGTGGGCTGCCAATACATATATCTAAGGTAAAGTGCAAGTGCATAATTATACCCAAATGGTCATGAGTAGTGGGCATATAGTATCCAAAAGCTGTAGCTGTTAGATACCACAAATATCCACATGTATATATGTGTCAGGATTTGCCACAAGCCGGTGTGAAGATATACACCAAAGTTATCAAAATTAGGGCAATAACAATAATCAAAATTGTATTTGACACATGATGGAAACCATTATATATACTGACCAATTGATTTGATTGTATCGTGCAGCAATACCACCGGTCCACTCCCCAACGCACGTTTCGCGTACAGCTTTTTCAAGGGGTATTGGTTGACAGAGAGGAGGGTCACCCATAAATAGGTCAGGTGGATACATTTGATTGGTTGTTGGACTCGTGTTTGATTGCATTTGAGGCTCACCTGGGTACTATCACATGGCGGACAGGTCGGCCCTGAGTAAAAATAGAACAGATCTTTTGTCACCTAAACCCAAAAAAACAGATACGGACTCTATCTTTCGTATCATAGGGACATATGACACCTGCAGTAGAGAGGTTAGAAATATCTTCCAAAAATACTGGGATATGCTGTTGTTGGACCCAGACATCCATGATATACTTCCATCTAAACCTGCTATAACATACAGAAGAGGTAGATCTTTAGGTGACCGATTTGTCCATAGCCATTATACAGCTGCTAAAAAAACTGGCACTTGGCTAGATAGAAAACCCTTGGGTACATTCAGATGCAGATCCTGCATAGCCTGCCCATACATAGACCAAACCAAAAACTTCACGGGTCATACCACCAACAAAACTTATAATATCCGGGATATTGCAAATTGCAAAACTGACCGGGGTGGTATACCTCTGTACATGTTCATGTAGACTTCAGTACGTCGGTAAGACAAAGCGGGAACTCAGAAGAAGAATTGGAGACCACCTTGGGGACATTAGACACAAAAGGGATACCACTATCTCTAGACATGTGCATGATCTCCATGATGGAAATCCAAAATGTCTTAAGTTCTGTGTTGCTGAGGTTATTCGCCCATCCCCTAGAGGAGGCGACCTCAATAAGAGAATTCTACAGAAAGAGTCCGAATGGACTTACCGACTAAAAACGGTGAGCCCTTTTGGACTCAATGAAATTCTGTCGTTTAGTTGCTTCATCTAAATGTGTTCCATTGGCGTTCTTTCTCATATTTCCAGTCCTGGATACTACTGATTTAAATAAAATATTTCCTTTGATAACTTGTTATACCTCATAATGCGTTGATCAAGACTATTGTTTATCAACTTTCGGACCTTACAAATGAAGGTATCAGACCGCAATAGGTCTACCCTATAATATCTATATATAAATGGTACTTCTATCAGTTGGTAGGACATTATCATTAGTAAAAAGTATTGACAATACAATGTCCTTCCCTGTTTCCATTTACTGTCCCACACCACTGATTCCAACATTTCCAAATCTATATATGCTTTATTTGACATTTTCATCGTAATATTATAATGTTCATTGATTATATCTATATAAGATGTCTATTTTCCTATTTTGGGATGTATTCATATAAATCTGCACATATCCACTACCGATGTACCCTGGGACGCATATATTTATGCGCTCCAGCGTCTCGTCAACGTCATCTCCGGCGCATTGTGCAAACTTCCGGTTCCTTTGCGGTCCATCTCCGGTCTGCGTTCCACCGTCGGCCAATAGTAGCGGTCGGCGCATGGGACATGACGCACTTCCGGTTTCGGCCGATGGTGGAACGCACGCCGCTCTCAACTTACTCCATGAGGTATTTATCCAATTTAATGTATATTGTTAAGTTAATCTATACCAGCATATATAGAGGCGCAGTTGCAGAGAGCTCTCTGGACTGCATCATTCCGTTGGATATATCGATAGAGAGCCATTGTGCTGATGGCTATTGTGCCACTCAATTATCTTTTTTATCCATATCTATATATTTTTTCTTCCCCTGATGAATCCGGTCATATTTGTATTGGAGGAAACGCGTTGGGAATTCAAAACTATTTATTATTGGCTGTACTGACACTGGGAGTTATTTTTTAGGGATAGGACAACAGGGACAGCCGTCGATAAGTGGGGTCGCTTCCTCTGGGGGTGATTCTCCCGCATTTAGGCGGGAGACCTCTCCACTTTTAGGCAGAATCTTAATAGTCTGATAGGGATATCATCTCCCCAGCATCTGCTTTTTCCTGTCCTGCATCAGAAAAGCCGTCTACCCCAACATTTTTCTATCAAGACTTTTGTGGACCCTCCCACTACGTTCACCTGTTGTGGTACGATTCACCTCCATAAAACGGAAAAATCATCAAACCGTGAGTGGGACCCTTGGTCCAAATCCGAGTACTTGACCTTGTATATTTACCCTGTGCCCTATAGTACATAAGTCCATTATATCTGACCTATGCAGCTATCTAAAATACATATATTTTTTCTGTGGGACTTATTTTAATTAATAATGACTAAAAGTTAAGTTTTAAGTAGGATAATTATTCAGTGATATACAGTTTATATTCCTACATTGTACACAATTTTGCTTTACTGTGAATTTTTTGTGTATCATCTTTGTAACCACATGACGCTCACCATATCATACAGATTGAGCCCGTTTTTTTTAGTGCAGAAACGCTGTTTATTTGCTGCAGGTATTCGCTTCGTATATTGACATGCTGCTTTTTTATAATCCACATGTCAAATTATGTGCAAATTACAGTGCAGACAGTCTCTATAATGTGTGGAGGAGATTTCTTCTACCTCAAACGCTGCAGATTCTCCGCACACAATTCCGCTGCAGAAAATCCATAGAGATTATGGTGTGTCGCCATACCCTTAGGGCTCTTCAACACGAGCGAGTCCATTGCGAGAATCATACTCCGTGTGCGAGCGTGATCCTTCGTTCTCTAGACTTGAAGGAGAGCACGGCATTAGGCTACATGCACACAACCGTATGTGTTTTGCGGTCCGCAAATTGCAGATCTGCAAAAAAAAGGATGATGTTCCATATGGCATCTGTGTTTTTTGCATATCCGTTTTTTTGCGGATCCATTGTAATAATGCCTATCCTTGTCCGCAAACTAGAAAAAAATAGGACAGGCACTATTTTTTTTGCGAAGCAACGGAACAGACATACTGGTGCGGACAGCACACGGTGTGCTGTCCGCGTTTTTTGTGGACCCATTGAAATGAATGGGTCTGCATCCTATCCGCAAAAAATAAACGGAACGGACACGGAAACAAAATACGGTCGTGTGCATGAGACCTTAAACTGATTTATAATGCTGTGTGCCTCTGCTTGTCCTTCCTTCTACAAGATCATATCTTTATGTCACTATGAGCCCCTCCGATCTTCACTGATGTGTGCTGTCTGCATTTTCTGCGGACAGCACACATATCCATCGATTTAAATGTGTCTGTTCACATTTCAGTATTTTTTTTTGTGACCGTGGGTCAGTAATAAAATCACGGAGACATGCACTACTTTGATCCCTGATGTGGACCAAGCACGCCTATTGAAGTCTATGGGTCCATGAAAATCACAGACACAACACAGGTTGCCTCCCTTTTTCACTGAAGACTGATAGGAGATTCTTTGGAAACGTATTTTCAGCTGAGCAACATCTGTGAATTACAGGATGTAAAAACGGACACACAGACCAACCACGGATACTTCACAGACATCTTCACAGATAAAACACGTACACTTTTTTTTTCACAGATGTGACACTGACACGGAAATGGGGACGAGTGCGGGTGAACACACATTAGATCCGCAAGAATTTCCATTCAGACTTATGTGCGTTTCTGCACCCAATCCGCATTAAAAATCCGCAATGTCTAACAGTGGTTTTTCGTGCAGGTTTGATGCAGTTTTGCCGCAGATCTCACCCTTCGACAGAAATGGGTGAAATACGCAGCTAAAACTGCAAACATAATTGACATGCTGCAGATTGTGAAATCCACAATGCAGGTTAATTTCAGCACGGAAAAAAACTAAGTGACATATGTGTAAACTCATACACTTTGTTGGTGGTGTAATACGTTGCAGTTTTTCTGAATGGGAATCCGTGGGGGGGGGAAAAAACACGCATTCCTCTACGTGTGCAGAATTTGTTTCAGAATTTTCTGTGACTGAAAATGCGTTCCATTCACCTGAATCTACCTACCACTTAGGCCCCATGCACACAGCCGTGTGTGGGCCGTGGAACCGCGGCCTGGATCCCTCCTGAGAGCAGGAGCGCACGGCGTCACTGGTTGCTATGACGCCGTGCGCTCCCTGCTGCCGGCACAGTACAGTAATACACTGGTATGATCTGTTATGGGTTTTATGATGTATTTGCTGCACATTTTTGTTGCGGATTTTAATTTATAATTAAACACAAGCATTTAAGTCTATGATAAAATTCTGCATCCAAAATCCATAACACATGAAGAAAACACAGCAGAAGTACTTTGCTTCAAAATTCAAACTATATACTGTACTAGCAGAAGGACCCTTCGCTCAGGTATATTTAATCAATTTCATTTAATGTTTGTGTGTGTCGTTAAAAGATATCGACAGTATCCACTATAAGAGTGACATCTACAGTACTCCACCCCTTTAACAGTGACCTCCACAGCGGCCGACCCTTTATTAGTGACCTCCACAGTACCCCGTCTCATTAACAGTGTTTTCCACAATAATCCGCCCCCTTAACAGTGACCTCTACAGTACCCCGCCCCTTAACACTGACCTCCATAGCGGACCGTCCCCTTAACTGTGACCTCCATAGTTCCCTGTTCCCTTAACAGTGACCTGCACAGCATCCCGCTCCTTTAACAGTGACCTCAACAGCATCCCACCCAGGGCCGGCTCCAGGTTCATGTGGGCCCTTGGGCGATAAATCCCAGTGGGCCCCCATGAGGCATTTTTTTACATTGACATGTCCCCCTGTGGCTCCCACCAGGTATAATGACCCCCAGTGGCCCCTATACAGTATAATGACTACTAGTGGCCCTTCACACAGTATAATGACTACTAGTGGCTAGAGTTGTTGCGATACCAAATTTTTTATTCGGTTTCGATACCACGAAAAAGTATTGCGATACTCGATACCATTCGATACCACGCGAAAAAAATAAACCCAAAATTTTTTTTAAATGGCAAATCGCGCAGTTTTTATTTATTTTTTTCTGTGCCGGCATTCACCACCTAGATTTTTTTTTATATTTTAATATGGACTTTTCTGACGTGGCGATATGTAATATGTTTATTATTTATATATTTTATATGTGAAATTGGGAAAAGGGGGCGATTTATACTTCATATTTTGGTGGAGGGGTTTTTTTTTTTTTGTTTTTTTTTTACACTTTTTATTTAATAACTATTTCCCCCCTTAGGGGCTAGAACCTGGGATCTTTCATCCCTTGTCCTATTCAGCCTGAGAGAGCTCTATCAGGGTGAATAGGACTTCACACTGTCCCTGCTGCTCTGTGCTTTGTGCACACAGCATCAGGGATGTTACCATGGCAACCAGGGCTTCTGTAGCGTCCTGGCTTCCATGGTAACCGATCGGAGCCCCAGGCTTACACAGCTGGGGCTCCGATCAGAAGCTGCCACTGCACCACCAATGAGGGGGAGGGGAGAGGTCCCTGTGGCCACTGCTACCAATGATTTTAATACTGGGGGGTTGAGAGGGGCCGGCGCACTGTGCCACCAATGATTTTAATGGGATGAGGGGATGAGGGGATGAGGGGATGGGGGGGGGGGCACACTGCACCACCAATGATAATTACCCCTTTATACAGGAGGCGGGTACTGGCAGATCAGCGGCAGTTAACCCCTTAGGTGCCGCACCTGAGGGGGTTAACTGCCTCTGATCGCAGCTCCCTGTCCAGGGGCAGGGTGCCGGCAATGCGATTCTGCTGCCGGCACCCGCCTCCTGTATTGTGTGTTAAAGACTGACTATATGGGACTCCAGACTTTCACTATCAGGCCACACAGAGCGGCGCCCAGCGATGTCCCAGCACTCACCATTAGTCCTGGGCGCCGCTCCGTTCGCCCGCAGTGCCCCATTACTGTCTCCTCTCCTGCTCCACATGCTGCTGATTACTATCGGAGCGATGGGAGGAGACATCAGATTCACTAGTGGGCGTTCCTTCTCCCTGCGCTGCGATTGGACAGCGCTACAGCCAGGGAGAAGGAACGCCCACTAGTGGCTCTGTGTAGGAAATGGGAATAGTCCTACCATAGGTGGTGCAGTGCGCCCGCCCCTCCTCCACCCCTCTCTTCTCATTGGTGGCGCAGTGCGCCCGCCCCTCCTCCGCCCCTCTCTTCTCATTGGTGGCAGCGGCAGCGGCAGCAGCACAGGGGGGAAGGAGGAGGACAGCTTCCTTCTCCCCGTGCTGCTGAGAGAACATGAGTGCGCCGATAGCAGCGCGCTCATGTTCAAAGATACTAGGCTGCGCAGAAGCGCAGCCCAGTATCGAAAAAACTGAAATCCCGGTATCGTATCGATACCGGGACAAAAGTATTGATTGGGTATCAACATTTCGATACCCGCAACAACCCTACTAGTGGCCCTTCACACAGTATAATGAACCCCCAATTGCCCCCCCCCCCCCACTGTATAATGACCACCTGTGGCCCTGCATTCAGAATAGTGACCCTCAGTAGCCCCCACAGTGGGGGAATACTGTATGGAGGGGGCTCTGGGGGTCATTATACTGAATGGAGGGTCATTGGTGATCATTATACTAAATGGGGGACACTGGGGGTCATTATACTATGTAAAGGGCCCTCACAGTATAATGACCCCACAGTGACCCTCCATTCAGAATAATGACCCCCCAGTCGCCCCCACACTGGGGGTTATACTGTATGGAGGGGGCACGAGGGGTTATTATATTTAATAGGGACTCTGGTAGTCATTATGCTAAATGGAGGGTCAATGGGGATCATTATACTAAATGGGGGGCACTGGGAGTCATTATACTGTGTAAGGGGCCCTCACAGTGTGATGAATGACCCCCCCCCCAGTGGCCCCCTCACATACCTATCATTGCAGGGGAGCTGGTGGTCCTGTCACTCACTAACCGCAGCTCCCTGCACTCCTTCTCTCCGGCAGGCCTGCTGCAGCAGTGAGCCAGGCCTGGAGGAGAGAAGGAGATGTGCAGTGATGTAGCTAGAACTGACTGGGCCCCACAGCAAATTTTAGTACGCCCCCCTCCCCCCCCCGAATGTGTGTTCACATCACGTTTTTCCTATCGGTTTGATGTATACAAATGTGCAGCACTCCACGTTTTTGTATCCTGCAGAGTCAAGTAAAAAATGCATACATTAACGTATATATGTTTTTTCTACCATGGAACTGTATGGTGAACGGACGCCACTGTACGGCATCAGTCTGAGGCATCTGGTAACGCATACATTTTTGGTATACATTAAATGGATGGCACAAATGGGACGTGAACCCAGCCCTAGTGTCAGAATAAGCACCAGTACACAGCGGAGCAGCGTGGCGGAGAGGGGAGGCCGCCATGTACTGACAGATATTAGCCCTACCCCCAAATAATAATACAATTAGGGGGTCATTTATTATATAGAAATATGTCTATGTTAGGCATATTTCTGACACAGATTGTGGTGCAAAGGTCCTTAACACCGCAATCTGTATCTTTTCCCGCTCATGCCAGGTCTAAAAAAGTGGTGTGGGCATGGAAGGGGATACAGTTATGGCCATGCAGTTATTGGATACCACCGCCATCTAGTGATAACACCGCCATACAATGATAAAACCACTATACAGTGACCGGATAAAAGGGTATAAGAGGGCACAGTACAGGGAATGACTATGGGCACTGCACAGGGTGTGGTAAGAGGGCACAATGCAGGGTATAAAGGGGCACAGTACGGGGTGGGGGGCACAGTCACATGACCCTGTGACGTTAGAAGGTCCTTATGGTGAATGCTGTTCAGATGCCACCATAATGAGAGGCAGAGGAGTGAGACAAGGGCCCTGGATGGACAGGAGGGGTGGACACAGCAAGTAGGTTGAAGGGGCTCTGAGGGGGATTCATACATGTAGTGGCAGGAGGTCTGTGCAGGGCAGCAATAGGAGATAGGAGGGTGAAACAGGAGCTCTGGATACATGAGGGAGGAAAGGAGACAGCAGGGGCCCCATGAGGATGAGATAGGACAGGATATGGGGGGGGGGCAGGTGTCATGGAGGCAAACTGCTTAATGAAACAGTAACACAACTAAATAGAATGAAGCAGCAGATTGAAGAGTCCCCCCCCCCCCTTTCCTTCTATCCCACAGACAAGAGAGAGTCACAGTGCAGACTCACTCACAGACTGTCTTCACACTTCTCTGCTCCAGCCCTGCGGTCTCTCTCCTCAGGCAGCATGTCCTGTGTAGAGGGGGCGTGTTCTGAGTCTCTGCAGCTCAGGGGGCGTGTCCTGAGTCTCTGCAGCTCAGAGGGCCCACCAAAGGGGTACTGCGTAAGTGAAATGACAGCAGTGAGAGCTCCCATCTGTATTGATGGAAGTGCTCATAGCAGCTCAGTGGGACCCCCCAAGAGCATTGGGCCCCGGCACTTGCCCGGGGATGCCGGGTTATGACGCCGGCCCTGATCCCACCCCCTTAACAGTGACCTCCACAGCAGCCTTCCCGTTTAACAGTGACCTCCACAGCAGCTGCCCCTTTATTAGTGAACTCCACAGTACCCCATCGCTTTAACAGTGATTTCAACAATACCCTGTCCCATAAACAGTGGCCTCTACAGCAATCTGCCCCTAAGGTGGCCAGAGGTCTGGTTTTCAGCGGGACAGTCCGGGTTTCAGATTCCATGTCCTCCATCTGGTGCAGCGTCTGGACGGACACAGGGATGTTATTTTGACCAGCTCACTCTCAGGCAGCAGCACTGTGCTCTCTGAGCATGAGCTGGAGAGAGAAAGTCACCCTTTCTCACATCCCTGCAGCTGACAGAAAATTATTTTTACCTTCATTTTTTTAATCCCCGTCGGCTGCGGAGTGCGAGGAGGCTTGTCTTAGCAGGATCTGGGGGCGTTTTTTTTTTTAAGTCCGTCTTTTGATGGTGGCCTGAATAGCCACCTTACCTGCCCCTTAACTGTGACCTCCACAGCACTACACTACCTTAACAGTGTCATCCACAGCGCCCTTCCCCTTCAAAGCTGACCTACAGCAGTGAAGAAAAATGGCTGGGTTGTTATGGAAACCTGGTGTAAAACTGTGTGTATGCGGAGACTAAGGACCTGCGAGTTTCTATTGGCTGATAATGGACATGTGACCGTGTGTATAGCAGTTGGGATATGAAGAGAAAGACCTGCAGGCTTCTATTGGATAATGTAGGTCATGTGATGTGCAATATTTGCATTTTTTGGGACTATTTTAGGAACGTTACGCGCTAGAGAGCTGAGACCCGGTCTAAAACCTTCCCGGACACCTGATGTACCTGTGTGCCAAATTTCATGATTGTAAATGCGACGGTACAAATTCCTTTAGCGGACATACATACACACACACATACTTACACTCAGCTTTATATATTAGATGTGTTGCGGATTTCCCCCATAGGAATACATGGTGAAAATATTAATTTTGCCCGATCCTTGTCTCCCCCGCCATAATCTGTCAGGTTCGAGTTGGGAGCTCCCCATACACATTCTCAGCAGGTTCAGCCGTCAAAATACTGACGAGTATGGCCAGCCTTGGCCCCCCTGTGTATGGCCCCGACTTTTAGAGACATGAAATATGTCCACTCCTACACACCTATTGGAGGGGCCCCCCCAGAGCGCATAGCTTGGGGGGCACATGGTGGCAGGGGCACTAGAGTAATTTTATTAAAATTTAAGGTTTTTTGGGGGCAAAAGGATGGTTTTTGGTGTTTCTCTGTCTCCCCCCCCCCCCTTCCCCTGTTTCTTTTACTTCAAATTCTAGGTATCCTGACAGGAATCCAGCTTGGGCTGGTTCCCTTAGTGATCTGCCTGGATACGGGATGCTGGGAACAGCTGTCGGGATTGGCCAGCTGTTTCTGAAGCGGGAAAGGCTGAACAGCTGATTGGCAGCTGTCAGATTTGAGCGGGAATCAGCGTGGATAAATTGACAGCGCACAGGTGCCCAGCTGTCAGTTCAAGTGGAGCAGCCTGAAAGGAGCAGCGCCTGTCAAGACCGAAGATGGAGGACTTACTTCGTAGCCTGATCCTGAGAGCGGAGTCGGCGGGAGGAGAGGAATGGCTGAGGAGCTGCCTCTCACAGCCCATACCTGGCGGCGGTGAAGCGGCGGCGGATCCGGAGGAGAATGAGGAGTGGGAGCCGGTAGAAGAAGAAGAAGCCGTCCTGCAAGTGGCCAGTGGGGAAGCGGAGGTGTTGGCGCCGCGCAGCAAAAGAGCTAAAAAGCATGCGCGCGCCGGCACCCCGCCCCCTGAAGACGTCATCGCTGCTGGATCATCACCAGGCGCCGGAGCCGCAAGCGCCGTCTGCCGCTGATGACATCACGGCCCTGCGACGTCATCAAAGAGCGTCAGCCGGCAAAGCTCATAGTAATAGCCGGCGGCGCTCCACCGCAGGGAAGAATATTCGCAGCGCTGAGCGGCCCCATGCAGCAGCGCTGGATGAAAGCGACGACGTGGGACATGCTGGCACATCCGTGCAGCAGCCATTCACTGTGTCCGGCCAGTATCCTGGGAAGATCCGTATGAAGGTTCCTCAGTCCGGTTCTGGGCAGGAGGTCCATCCCAGTGGTGAGCATGAGAACATTAATGCCATACTTAACAATGATAATTTTCTTTCAGGTCTTAATTCTTTGTTTACTGATTTCTTGAAAAGTAAGGTTAATACTGCAGCTGCTGGTGTGTGGGCACCCCCGCCGGCGCTGCAGTCAAAGAACTTGCCCATTTTGGAGCGAGGTTCAGGGGTTCCAGAACTCTGTGTAAAAGAGGTTCTCCCCTGTGATGTATCTCCTCTGGGTTTCCATTTGTCTAATGGGATCAAAGAGAAGATATGGAGTTTTGAATTTGTTGATTTATTATCATTATTACCTTCTAATAGGGATCATAATGTAGAGAAGAAGGATGAAAAAAGTGAGGATGTAAGAAAGCGCCTGCAACCAAGGTCTTTTAACAATTGGTTGCAGGCGTTTTGTATTTACGCTGCGGTGCTGGGTGAAAGGCATCCTGAGAAATGCTCGGGTCTTTTCCAGCACCTTGATATCATACTGGAAGCATACAAGAACTTTGGTGGTATTGCATGGTTCCAGTATGATGAGACTTTCAGGCAGAAGCTGGCAATCCATCCGTCTTTAAAATTTGGAGTAAAAGACATAGGCCTATGGATAAATTTGATGTTGCCACAGAGGTCTGTGCAGCAAAGGCAGACTCCTGCAAATCAATCTCTTAGGAAGGGAGTTTGTTTCGCTTTTAATGAATCCACTTGCAAGTGGCTTGCCAGCTGTCGCTATAAGCATGAATGCTCCCTTTGTGGGGGCAATCATCCTTTAATAAGATGTTTTAAAAAGAATCAGCCTTCCTTTCTTGCCTCCAGGGAGCAATTATCAAAAAGCATGGACGCCAGTGAAATTAATAGAGTTGGTTCCGTGGCTAAGCAAGTACCCAGACAGGGAGAAAGCTAGTTTGTTGTTTAACGGTTTTTTTATCCGGTTTTGATGTTCCACAGTTTAGGGGTTCTGGTTGTAATTTTGTTGATAATTTGAAGTCTGTTAATGTTTTTCCTGCTGTAGTTAGAGATAAGATTAATAAAGAATTAGAGTACGGTAGGTTAGCGGGTCCATTTAAGCACCCTCCTTTTAAGAATTTTAGGTTATCCCCTCTGGGTGTAGTCCCAAAGAAGAATCCAGGGGAATTTAGGTTGATACATCACCTATCGTATCCAAAGGATTCTTCTTTGAATGATGAAATCGCCAAGGAAGAGGCGGCAGTTTCGTATGCCTCATTTGATGAGGCGGTAGATTTATTAAGGAGATACGGGCATAGTGCATTGTTAGCTAAAGCTGATGTTAAAGCTGCATTTAGATTGCTCCCTGTAAAACCGTCTGGTTTTAATTCATTGGGTTTTAGTTTTGAGGGAGAATTTTTCTTTGATAAATGCTTACCTATGGGTTTTTCTAAATCATGTATTTACTTTGAAGCATTTTCTTCCTTTTTACATTGGGTGGTCCAAGAGTCGTTTCCAGGTGGCGGTATTTTGCACTATTTAGATGACTTTTTGTTTGTAGGTCCTGCAGAGTCTGAGTGCTGTGAGCAGTTATTACAGGGGTTCTTAAGAATATGTTCAAAATTTGGTATCCCAATTGCTCAAGAAAAAACTATATTCCTGTGCTGTTGTTTAGAGTTTTTGGGTATTGAATTGGACAGCGTTAGGATGGAATTTCGTTTGCCTAAAAAGAAGTTGCTTGATCTTAGTTTGTTTATCTTAGGGTTATTGTCAAAAAATAAATGTACATTAACCACTTAAGGACCACAGGTTTATACCCCCCTAGTGACCAGGCCCTTTTTTACAAATCGGCACTCCACAACTTTAGCGGTTTATTGCTCGGTCATGCAACTTACCACCCAAATGAATTTTACCTCCTTTTCTTCTCACTAATAGAGCTTTCATTTGGTGGTATTTCATTGCCGCTGACATTTTTACTTTTTTTGTTATTAATCGAAATTTAACGATTTTTTTGCAAAAAAATGACATTTTTCACTTTCAGCTGTAAAATTTTGCAAAAAAAACGACATCCATATATACATTTTTCGCCAAATTTATTGTTCTACATGTCTTTGATAAAAAAAAAATGTTTGGGCAAAAAAAAAATGGTTTGGGTAAAAGTTATAGCATTTGCAAACTATGGTACAAAAATGTGAATTTCCGCTTTTTGAAACAGCTCTGACTTTCTGAGCACCTGTCATGATTCCTGAGGTTCTACAATGCCCAAACAGTAGAAAACCCCCACAAATGACCCCATTTCGGAAAGTAGACACCCTAAGGTATTCGCTGATGGGCATAGTGAGTTCATAGAACTTTTTATTTTTTGTCACAAGTTAGCGGAAAATGATGATGATTTTATTTTTTTTATTTTTTCTTACAAAGTCTCATATTCCACTAACTTGCGACAAAAAATAAAAAATTCTAAAAACTTGCCATGCCCCTCACGGAATACCTTGGGGTGCCTTCTTTCCAAAATGGGGTCACTTGTGGGGTAGTTATACTGCCCTGGCAATTTAGGGGCCCAAATGTGTGAGAAGTACCTTGCAATCAAAATGTGTAAGAAATGACCGGTGAAATCCAAAAGGTGCACTTTGGAATATGTGCCCCTTTGCCCACCTTGGCAGCAAAAAAGTGTGACACATCTGGTATCGCCGTACTCAGGAGAAGTTGGGGAATGTGTTTTGGGGTGTCATTTTACATATACCCATGCTGGGTGAGAAAAATATCTTGGTCAAATGCCAACTTTGTATAAAAAAATGGGAAAAGTTGTCTTTTGCCAAGATATTTCTCTCACCCAGCATGGGTATATGTAAAATGACACCCCAAAACACATTCCCCAACTTCTCCTGAGTACGGCGATACCACATGTGTGACACTTTTTTGCTGCCAAGGTGGGCAAAGGGGCACATATTCCAAAGTGCACCTTTCAGATTTTGCAGGCCATTTTTTACACATTTTGATTGCAAAGTTCTTCTCACACATTTGGGCCCCTAAATTGCCAGGGCAGTATAACTACGCCACAAGTGACCCCATTTTGGAAAGAAGACACCCCAAGGTATTCCGTGAGGGGCATGGCGAGTTCCTAGAATTTTTTATTTTTTGTCACAAGTTAGCGGAAAATGATGATTTTTTTTTTTAATCTTTTTTCCTTACAAAGTCTCATATTCCACTAACTTGCGACAAAAAATAAAAAATTCTAGGAACTCGCCATGCCCCTCACGGAATACCTTGGGGTGTCTTCTTTCCAAAATGGGGTCACTTGTGGCGTAGTTATACTGCCCTGGCAATTTAGGGGCCCAAATGTGTGAGAAGAACTTTGCAATCAAAATCTGTAAAAAATGACCGGTGAAATCCGAAAGGTGCACTTTGGAATATGTGCCCCTTTGCCCACCTTGGCATCAAAAAAGCGTCACACATCTGGTATCGCCGTACTCAGGAGAAGTTGGGGAATGTGTTTTGGGGTGTCATTTTACATATACCCATGCTGGGTGAGAGAAATATCTTGGCAAAAGACAACTTTTCCAATTTTTTTATACAAAGTTGGCATTTGACCAAGATATTTTTCTCACCCAGCATGGGTATATGTAAAATGACACCCCAAAACACATTGCCCAACTTCTCCTGAGTACGGCGATACCAGATGTGTCACACTTTTTTGCTGCCAAGGTGGGCAAAGGGGCACATATTCCAAAGTGCACCTTTCGGATTTTGCAGGGCATTTTTTACACATTTTGATTGCAAAGTTCTTCTCACACATTTGGGCCCCTAAATTGCCAGGGCAGTATAACTACCCCACAAGTGACCCCATTTTGGAAAGAAGACACCCCAAGGTATTCCGTGAGGGGCATGGCGAGTTCCTAGAATTTTTTATTTTTTGTCGCAAGTTAGTGGAATATGAGACTTTGTAAGGAAAAAAGAAAAAAAAAAGAAAAATCATCATTTTCCGCTAAATTGTGACAAAAAATAAAAAATTCTAGGAACTCGCCGTGCCCCCCACGGAATACCTTGGGGTGTCTTCTTTCCAAAATGGGGTCACTTGTGGCGTAGTTATACTGCCCTGGCAATTTAGGGGCCCAAATGTGTAAGAAGTACCTTGAAATCAAAATGTGTAAAAAATGGCCTGCGAAATCCGAAAGGTGCCCCTTTGCCCACCTTGGCTGCAAAAAAGTGTGACACATCTGGTATCGCCGTACTCAGGAGAAGTTGGGGAATGTGTTTTGGGGTGTCATTTTACATATACCCATGCTGGGTGAGAGAAATATCTTGGCAAAAGACAACTTTTCCCATTTTTTTATACAAAGTTGGCATTTGACCAAGATATTTTTCTCACCCAGCATGGGTATATGTAAAATGACACCCCAAAACACATTCCCCAACTTCTCCTGAGTACGGCGATACCAGATGTGTGACACTTTTTTGCAGCCTAGATGCGCAAAGGGGCCCAAATTCCTTTTAGGAGGGCATTTTTAGACATTTGGATCCCAGACTTCTTCTCACACTTTCGGGCCCCTAACAGGGGCGTAGCTATAGGGGGTGCAGAGGTAGCAGTCGCTACCAGGCCCAGGAGCCTGAGGGGGCCCAAAGACCCTTGTGCTGCATAAGAAGACACACAAAGCACTGCGGGAAGGGGGCCCAAGTCTAACTCTTGCACCAGGGCCCATGAGCCTTTAGTTACGCCCCTGGCCCCTAAAAAGCCAGGGCAGTATAAATACCCCACATGTGACCCCACTTTGGAAAGAAGACACCCCAAGGTATTCAATGAGGGGCATGGGGAGTTCCTAGAATTTTTTTTTTTTTTGCATAAGTTAGCGGATATTGATTTTTTTTGTTTTTTTTCTCACAAAGTCTCACTTTCCGCTAACTTAGGACAAAAATTTCAATCTTTCATGGACTCAATATGCCCCTCACGGAATACCTTGGGGTGTCTTCTTTCCGAAATGGGGTCACATGTGGGGTATTTATACTGCCCTGGCTTTTTAGGGGCCCGAAAGCGTGAGAAGAAGTCTGGAATATAAATGTCTAAAAATGTTTACGCATTTGGATTCCGTGAGGGGTATGTGTGTCCATGTGAGATTTTATTTTTTGACACAAGTTAGTGGAATATGAGACTTTGTAAGAAAAAACAAAAACAAAAACAAACAAAAAATGTCCGCTAACTTGTGCCAAAAAAAATGGCTGAATGGAGCCTTACCAGGGGGGGGTGATCAATGACAGGGGGGGTGATCAATGACAGGGGGGTGATCACCCATATAGACTCCCTGATCACCCGCCTGTCACTGATCACCCCCCCTGTAAGGCTTCATTCAGACGTCCGCATGATTTTTACGGATCCATGGATACATGGATCGGATCCACAGAACGCATGCGGACGTCTGAATGGAGCCTTACAGGGGGGTTATCAATGACAGGGGGTGATCAGGGTAATCAGGGTGATCACCCCCCTGTCACTGATCACCCCCCCCTGTAAGGCTCCATTCAGACATCCGCATGATTTTTTACGGATCCATGGATACATGGATCGGATCCACAAAACGCATGCGGACGTCTGAATGGAGCCTTACAGGGGGGTTATCAATGACAGGGGGTGATCAGGGTAATCACCCCCCTGTCACTGATCACCCCCCCTGTAAGGCTTCATTCAGACGTCCGCATGATTTTTACGGATCCATGGATACATGGATCGGATCCACAGAACGCATGCGGACGTCTGAATGGAGCCTTACAGGGGGGTTATCAATGACAGGGGGTGATCAGGGTAATCAGGGTGATCACCCGCCTGTCACTGATCACCCCCCCTGTAAGGCTCCATTCAGACATCCGCATGATTTTTTACGGATCCATGGATACATGGATCGGATCCACAAAACGCATGCGGACGTCTGAATGGAGCCTTACAGGGGGGTTATCAATGACAGGGGGTGATCAGGGTAATCACCCCCCTGTCACTGATCACCCCCCCTGTAAGGCTCCATTCAGACATCCGCATGATTTTTTACGGATCCATGGATCGGATCCACAGAACACATGCGGACGTCTGAATGGAGCCTTACAGGGGGGTTATCAATGACAGGGGGTGATCAGGGTAATCAGGTTGATCACCCCCGTCACTGATCACCCCCCCTGTAAGGCTCCATTCAGACGTCTGCATGATTTTTACGGATCCATGGATACATGGATCGGATCCGTAAAAATCATGCGGATGTCTGAATGGAGCCTGACAGGGGGGTGATCAATGACAGGGGGGTGATCAATGACAGGGGGTGATCAGGGAGTGTATATGGGTGATCACCCGCCTGTCATTGATCACCCCCCTGTAAGGCTCCATTCAGACGTCCGCATGATTTTTACGGATCCATGGATACATGGATCGGATCCGTAAAAATCATGCGGACGTCTGAATGGAGCCTGACAGGGCGGTGATCAATGACAGGGGGGTGATCAGGGAGTGTATATGGGTGATCACCCGCCTGTCATTGATCACCCCCCTGTAAGGCTCCATTCAGACGTCCGCATGATTTTTACGGATCCATGGATACATGGATCGGATCCGTAAAAATCATGCGGACGTCTGAATGGAGCCTGACAGGGCGGTGATCAATGACAGGGGGTGATCAGGGAGTGTATATGGGTGATCACCCACCTGTCATTGATCACCCCCCTGTAAGGCTCCATTCAGACGTCCGTATGCTTTTTGCGGATCCGATCCATGTATCCGTGGATCCGTAAAAATCATACGGACGTCTGAACGGAGCCTGACAGGGGGGTGATCAATGACAGGGCGGTGATCAATGACAGGGGGGTGATCAGGGAGTTTATATGGGGTGATCATGGGTGATCAGGGGTTTATAAGGGGTTAATAAGTGACGGGGGGGGGGGGTGTAGTGTAGTGTAGTGTTTGGTGCGACTGTACTGACCTACCTGAGTCCTCTGGTGGTCGATCCTAACAAAAGGGACCACCAGAGGACCAGGTAGGAGGTATATTAGACGCTGTTATGAAAACAGCGTCTAATATACCTGTTAGGGGTTAAAAAATTCGGATCTCCAGCCTGCCAGCGAGCGATCGCCGCTGGCATGCTGGAGATCCACTCGCTTACCTTCCGTTCCTGTGAGCGCGCGCGCCTGTGTGCGCGCGTTCACAGGAAATCTCGCGTCTCGCGAGATGACGCCTATTGGCGTTAGTGTGACCTGGGAGAGCCGCCGCGATGACGCCTTTCGGCGTTAGCGCGGCGGCAAGCGGTTAAGGGAGCTGCAGTCTCTGTTGGGCTCCTTAAACTTCGCTTGCAGGATCATTCCTATGGGGAGGGTATTTTCTAAGCGGTTGTATTTTGCCACAAGAGGTTTAAAGTCCCCCAAGGCTCATATTAGACTATCTAGACCTTTAAAAGATGATTTATCATTGTGGTTGGAATTTTTGAAGAAATTTAATGGTAAGGTTTGTTTTCAGGAAGAGTTTATGGATTCGGATTCGTTACAGTTGTTCACAGATGCAGCAGGTAGTGTGGGTTTTGGGGCATTTTGGAATAATAAGTGGAGCGCTGGGACATGGCCGGAGTCTTGGATTGTAAATAAGTTGGTAGCGAACTTAGTTTTATTAGAGTTATTTCCGGTAGTTGTAGCTATTGTTATTTGGGGTTCATACTTTAGTAATAGACGGATTCTTTTGTTCACAGACAACCAAGGGGTTGTGTTTGCAGTAAATACTTTGTCTTCAAAGTGTGAAAAGACGGTTTGTTTATTGAGACATCTAGTATTGTGTTGCATGAAATTTAACATTTGGTTGAAGGCTAGATATATTCCAGGTAAAAAGAATGACATTGCAGATGCATTATCTCGATTTCAGTGGAAAAGATTCCGGGAGCTCGCGCCAGAAGCAGACTTGGAGGGTGTCCCGTGCCCGGAGCATCTGTGGGATCTAGTTATGATCTAATATTCAAAAGTCTCAAAAAGTCTCTGGCACCTAGAACATGGGATGATTATTCATCCGCATGGAATAGGTGGCTTTCCTTTTATAAGGGTATAGGTGGGTCTGCAATAATTGACACGGATGATGGAGGTCTAGCTTTCATTTCATCTATGTTAGAGAATGATTGCTCCTTTTCGCATTTATCAAAGACAGTGGCGGGGGTGTCATTTTTCCAAAAGTTGTACGGTCAGCCATGCTTGTCAAATTCTTTTATTATTAAACAGGTCTTGAAGGGTGTAAAGAGGAGCAATCCAAAAAAGGATAAGCGTTGTCCAGTATCGCTAAGCCTGCTATTAAAATTAGTGGAGGTGCTGGATAGTGTTACCAAAAATTTATTTGAAGCGTCTCTATTTAAAACTGCGTTTATTTTAGCCTTCTTTGGAGCATTTAGGATAGGGGAGTTGGTGGCTGACTCAAGAAAAGCGGATCCGAGTCTGCTCCATTCGGATGTGTATTTGAATCAAGGGACAGTTAAAATTAGAATTAAGAAATCAAAAACCGATCAGCTGGGTCGGGGGCATTTAATCACTTTAAGCAAGTGGTTCAATTCCCCGCTTTGTCCGGTTGACGCAGTGTCTTCATGGCTAGGAATGCGGCCAAAAATTAATGGGGCCTTCTTAATCCATGAAGATCACAGTCCATTGACTAAATTTCAATTCAATTCCATCTTTAAGAAATGCTTGAAGGCTCTCAAAATGGATCATTTGCAGTTGTCGTCACATTCATTCCGTATTGGTGCTGCCACTGAGGCCGCAAATCTTGGGCTTGAAGATGCAATTATAAAAAGAATTGGTAGATGGGCTTCGTATAGGTTTAAATCATATGTTAGACCGCAGCTTTTATCATTTTAAATGATGTTTTGTTTTGCAGGTCCCCGTACGGTTATTTGGGTAGTAGGACACTCATTTATTTATTGGGCTCGGAAGAGAGCTTTGAAGAGGCAATACACTGAAAATCTATCGTTTAATGTTAAACAGTGTTTAGTTCTTTGGTTTGGTGTACGGGGTTTGCAATGGAATGACTTGCTTACCGTAATGCAGAAGTTATGCTCAATGTGGCCTTTACCTGACGTCATTGTTTGTCATTTAGGCGGCAATGACGTTGGAAAAATTAAGACCTTAGACCTAATATCAAGAATGAAGCAGGATTTAGCCTTAATAAAAGGTATATTTCCTGAGTCAGTCTTGGTTTTTTCAGAAATAATCCAAAGGTTGGCTTGGGCAGGTGCAGAGCACAGAAAATTAGAAAAAATAAGGAAAAGGGTTAATAGAGCAATGTCTAAGTTCATGCCATCAATTGGGGGGCAAAGCTACCGTCACATTGATTTGGAAGGTTTTGTCCCAGGGCTTTTCAGATCGGACAATGTGCATCTATCAGATATCGGTCTGGACATATTTAATCTGGGGCTGCAGAATATTATTGAGGTTGGCCTGTGTTGCTTGTTTGGGGGGGGGGGGGGCCATGCCTGTTAGGCATTGGCTTGTGGGGTGATCGGTCACCCAGCTCGTGCTGGGTGGACTTAATGGTCCATAAAGAGTTAATGAGTTTTGAAGTATTTATTCAAATTATTTATATTTTATGGTTGGTTATTTATTGGTATTGATTGATTCAATATTTGGTTTATTTGGTATGATAAATTGGTAAAACCCCAAATAAAGCAACACGGCCTATTTCTTCCAAACTGATTTGTCTCATGTTCATTTATTTATTTGGTAAAAGTTATAGGTTCAGTAAATGTGTCCTCTGCCACCCATGGGGTACGTTTATCAAAACTGGTGTAAAGGAAAATTTGGTTTAGCTACTTTCACATCTGTGTTTTCCTTTCCGGTTTTGCGATCCGTCAGAGGATCTCAAAACCGGAGGAAAACGCTTCAGTTTTGTTCCCATGTCAGTGGGGACAAAACTGGACAAACCGGAATGGAATGCACTAGAACGCATTCTATTTAGTTTTGTTACGTTCCCACGCCAGATACAAAAACGCCTGAAGCAGCTATTTTGTGTGTGTGTTATGGGATACTGATCTAGACAAGATGGATCCGGCACTAAAACCATTGTAAGTCAATGGGCGTTTCTTTTTTTGTGTCGGATCCGGCACTTTAACTTACAATGTGTTTCATGCCGGATCCGTATTTGCGGACACAAAAACAACTACGCCCATTGACTTACAATGGTTTTAGTGTCGGATCCATCTTGTTCATTTCGGAGACAATACAACCGGATCTGTTCTGAACAGATGTAATATTATTGACCGGATGCGTTTTTGCTGATCCCCTGATGGATCCAGCAATAGTGCAGATAAGTAGCATTAGTTGCCCATAGCAACCAATCAGATTTCACCTTCAATTTTCCAGAGCTCCTTTGGGAAATGAAAGGTGGAATCTGATTGGCTGTTATGGGCAAAATAGGCAGTTTTGATAGATCTCCTCCATTATATACTGGCTTGTTGACTGCCATAGGGTATTGCACGTTGGTAACATGTGATACCTTATACCGGTCTACATAATGAAATCAGTATTATCATTCCTCCATGCGCACAATCTCTATTATTGTATTTTAATACTAGACAATGGCACAGGGAGTGATCTGCGCATCTTCTAGATGTAAGACCAGTAATACAATCACAGAAAAAAGAACTGTCCCCTGTTCCCTATGGCGAAACAATATAAGAACAGTAAAATGACATTTCCTGCCATAGAAAGTCAGGTGAGGTTTATACCCAGGCTTATCATGCAGCAGTGATCTCTGGGCTGTTCATTAACTAATGCACTTTGACTTGTGTCCCTTCCATTCCCTCCATGTGTCTACAACTGCCCAAACAATTACATCTTCCCTCTAATATTAATAAGTACAAAATAGCAATAAAAAGCAAATAGAATCCAAAGCATCGCCTTACCATATCTACACGGATAAGCAACTGGTGGCTTAGCCGGCGTGTCTGTCACTTGCTGGAGCTCAGCTTCTGCTTCTCAGACTGGGTGTTTAGGAGGAGGGGGGTGGACTAGAAATCCGCCCATGGCAAACAACCAGGGCTGAGCTTCTCTCAATGCACTAGGAGCATAGGGTGAATCAGCACCACAGCTTTCCAGTGGATGGAGGTGGTGGCCGTGTTATTTGTGAGTGCCCAGGGCTTGCTCATCAGTAACTGGGTTAATGATTGCTGAACTATATAAACCAGAACATACTGAGCCCCACATCAGAGGTGAAAATGAAATCATGTCCTTTATAGAGCATTCCTGGTAAATGTCCAATAAATAAAATGCGACAGAAATCCCAGTGTAGCGAATACTCACAATCTGTATGGTAAAGCAGGTGGAATGATCAGAAAAAAAACCACAATAAAATCTAAACTGGATTTTTTGTGATTCTGGAGTCAACTCTACATAATTATTCACACGAAGAGTGTCGTGGCCACATTTGCAGTGTATTCCCGGCTTAATGATAAGGCAAAATGCTGACATCTAGTTTCAATTATACATTTACAGGAGGAGTAATGGAGGAACTAAACAATGTAGAGAAAATGTTCTATGGCAAAAGCCATATCAGGAAAGTTGTTTTTTTTTTTGCAATGGCTTTACGAACTGCTTACAAACAATTGGATCCTCCTCAGTAATGACTATTTTTAATGGTGAACGTAAATCAATATTGCTCACTTTTCCTCCCAACCGTCTCATACACATGCATTCTGACTGACATTCCTATAATGTGTACGGGCACCTTATAGGGTAGGTATTTGTACAACTTTATTTAAAATATTGTAAATGCCCTTAGATCATTTTTGTATTGTACTTTATTTATCGATTTTACTATATTATTGCAAATATAGGCAACAGAAGGGCAGGTGCATATAGTGCTTTGGAATCTGTACGACTGTAGACCGCTGACATGTATGCGGTGTGCGGATTACATAATTCTGCAGGAACAGGTGCCAAAGTGAGCTCAGTACTGGCAGGAGCAGACATCACTGCCCCTTCCTGTGCCCACTCCACCCTGCTGAATCCTGGCATAGCATATTAGTGCAGGGTTTCCTGTACTAATGTAAAATGCAGAGCTTTAGCTGAGCAGAGCGGGCACAGGCAGGAGTCTTGTATACCACATTACTGCCTCTGCCTGTGCCAACTCCGCCCTGCTGAATCCTGGCATAGCATATTAGTGCAGGGTTTCCTGTGCTAATGTACAATGCAGAGCTTTAGCTGAGCAGAGCGGGCACAGGCAGGAGTCTTGTATACCACATTACTGCCTCTGCCTGTGCCCACTCCGCCCTGCTGAATCCTGGCATAGCATATTAGTGCAGGGTTTCCTGTGCTAATGTACAATGCAGAGCTTTAGATGAGCAGAGCGGGCATAGGCAGGAGCTCTGTATAACACATCACTGCCCCTTCCTGTGCCCACTCCGCCCTGCTGAATCCTGGCATAGCATATTAGTGCAGGGTTTCCTGTGCTAATGTACAATGCAGAGCTTTAGATGAGCAGAGTGGACATAGGCAGGAGCTCTGTATAACACATCACTGCCCCTGCCTGTGCCCACTCCGCCCTGCTGAATCCTGGCATAGCATATTAGTGCAGGGTTTCCTGTACTAATGTAAAATGCAGAGCTTTAGATGAGTCGAGCGGGCACAGGCAGAAGCTCTGTATAACACATCACTGCTCCTGCCTGTGCCCACTCCACTCTGATAAATCCTGGCATAGCACATTGGTGAGGGGTTTCCTGTATTAATGTACAATGCAAAGCTTTAGCTGAGCAGAGTGGACACAGGCAGGAGCTCTGTATAACACATCACTGCCCCTGCCTGTGCCCACTCCGCCCTGCTTAATCCTGGCATAGCATATTAGTGCAGGGTTTCCTGTACTAATGTAAAATGCACAGCATTAGATGAGCAGAGCGGGCAGGCAGGAGCTCTTTATAACACATCACTGCCCCTGCCTGTGCCCGTTCCTCTCTGCTAAATCCTGGCATAGCATATTAGTGCAGGGTTTCCTGTACTAATGTAGAATGCAAAGCTTTAGCTGAGCAGAGCGGGCACAGGCAGGAGCTCTGTATAAGACATCACTGCTCTAGCCTGTGCCCACTCCACTCTGATAAATCCTGGCATATCATATTGGTGTAGGGTTTCCTGTAGCCATGTGCTATGCAGAGCTGAGCAGAGTGGGCATAGGCAGGAGCTTTGCATAGCACATGGGTACTTGAACCCTGCACCAATGTGCTGTGCCAGGATTTAGCTGAGTGGATCTGGCAAAGGTAGAAGCCTCAATGTGTTATTCAGAGCTCCTGCCTGTGCTCGCTCCGTTCAGTGAAAATCTGTTCATAGCACGTCACTACAGGAAAACTTGCACCAATGTCCTATGCCAGGATTTAGCTAAGCGGGCACAGGCAGGACCAGCGATGTGTGTTGCCACTACTGAGCTTGCTGTCCTTTTCCTGCAGTACAGTGGAATCTGTACAACGCATACATTTAATCTGCGTACGGATTCCATAGCACAATAGGCACCAACTTCGGTTGCCCATATTTCCAGTAAAACCGATAAAATGTAATACAAAAAAAGTACTTTTAGAATATTTTTAAAGTTGTATGGCAGGTTAGTTAACCTTTTAGTCACAGTACAAAATGCGAGTTTGGCTCAACCAGCCAGGTATATTGATCTCATTACTGTGAGGGCCTGGGGAGAACGGAGAAAGGATCTGTTAAAAAGGAGCCATAATTGATTGGCCTTAAAACTTTTATCCACCCACACAAACTTTCCACACAATAGGAGAACATGTCTTTCAGGCAGCTTACATTGTCGTGTCAGGAAGAGTTATAGGTACAGCTTGTCTTGAGCTGTAGGACATCCCTGGCCATGTGAACTTTTTACAGTGCAAAGGTTCTGGTGCTTTAGTTTTTCTCTTTTTATTTGCTGACTAAGAAATATCTTGCTCTTCAAATATTGTCTTTCCTTATCTTATGAGTTGCCTGCAGCACTTTTCGTTAAATTAAAGAGACACATTCACAAAATGTACCAAAGTCATAGTATGCAGCTATAGCGACTCATTGTATTTAAATGATTAATAAACAATAAAATCACAAAAGATTAATACCGAAAATCTGAGATAGCTGGATGGCTTTAGAAGCTTTCAAAATCTCCTCCAATAATGTACATCTGGTAACTGTGATATACACTGTAATTGTATATAATTATATATAAGGCTACTTTCACACTAGCGTTCGGGGCTCCGCTTGTGAGTTCCGTTTGAAGGCTTTCATAAGCGGCCCCGAACGCATCTGTACGGCCCCAATGCATTCTGAGTGGATGCGGATCCGCTTAGAATGGCTCAGTCTGGCACCGTTTGTCCTCCGCTCCGCTCAGCAGGCGGACACCCGAACGCAGCTTGCAGCGTTCGGGTGTCCGCCTGGCCGTGCGGAGGCAAACGGATCCGTCCAGACTTACAATGTAAGTCAATGGGGATGGATCCATTTGAAGTTGACACAATATGGCTCAATTTTCAAACGGATCCGTCCCCCATTGACTTTCAATGTAAAGTCTGGACGGATCCGTCTGAGTAACTTTCACACTGTATAAACTGTATATCATTTTACATTTTTTCACATTTTGTCATGTTGTGGCCTTGGGCTAAAAAAATAACCTAGTTTTTCACCTTCATTCTGCACACAATACCCTATAATGATAAAGTGACAACAGAATGTTACAAATCTTTGTTTATTTAACATCAGAGCTCTGTTGAGTGCCACGGCTTTCTCCGTGCTCACCAACCATAGCACTCTACATCGTATAGCAGCTGTGCTTGGTATTGCAGCTCACCCCCTTGAATGGGGCTGAGCTGCAGCAAGACCATATGACTGATGTATGGTGATGTCACATAGCCTAGGAAGAGGTGCCCGGCCTCTTCAAACAGCTGATCGTCAGGGGTCCCAAGTGTTGGACCCCGGCTGATCTTGACCTATGCTGAGGATAGGTCCTCAATATTAATTCCCGACCATTGGCACCCTGGTCACGCCCACATATATTACATATGGCCACGTTCACCTCCTCCGGCAGCTTCTCCTTCTGCCCACATATATTACATATGGCCACGATCACCTCCTCCGGCAGCTTAACAAAAAAACTGCCACACCGTGCAGAAGGTGATTTTCCCCCAACAGTCCGCACTTACTGACTGCTACCACCACTGCCTTCGTGAACCCCTGCACTACTACTTCCCTGGCAGGTAGGCTGCTACGAAGCAGGCGGTCTACCCCGGGCACGTTTGGCTCCTGACCTCCCACTGCTGCCACCCTGCTGACCCGGCCACCCTATCGACTTGCTGGCTCCTCCGCTGGCTCACAGGCAAGCTGCCACCCTCTTCTCCCGATGATGATAAAGCCCCTTCTACACCCGGCTCCCAAGTGCGATCGGCTTCATCATCATCGAGTAGTGTCTGCACGTCACTGATATCCTCCTCAACGGTCTCTGGGTCAGGAGCCAGACCACTCGCAACACTACCTACAACTCCACTTTCCTCATCACTACTTGCCCTCCTAGTGGAGGAAGCGGTGGATGTCTCCTCCAAATCTTGGCTGGCCAGTAGCTACTGACTGTCCTCGCTAAAAAATGGAGCCGAGCCCACAGCATATTATACTTCTTTGGCTGAGGAAACTGAAAAGAACAGAGGCAGGTTGAGGACAGATGAGGGCACAGGGCCTGCTCCCGGGCCATGCCAACTAAGGGTTGTGTCTGATGAACCTACCGACTGTTGGCTGGGGGTGTCTGATGTCACTTGGGATGAAGTGGATGACCGAGTTAACCATTCAAGAACTCCTGGGTTGCTGGTCAAAACACATCCGCTAGATTACACAGGGAGCTCAGGCCTCTCGCTGTGACTCCTGCTGCCATGCCCCCTTACTCTGCTGCAACCTCTGATTGCGCCAGAGACATTTATGCCTCTGCCACTCCTCTGTGCATGGCCTGGCACTTCTCTGTCTGACATACTTTTACCTGAACTAAATATTTTAAAAGAAATTTAAAACACCCCTAAAGGTGACAAAAATATTTTTCTAGTTGTACTGAAATAGGCCACTAAATGCTTTCACCACAAATAAATGCACCAGTGAAGTGCGTATATATTGTTCTTTCTGTACTGAAATAGGCCACTAAACGCTTTCAACACATATAACTGCAGAAGTGAACTGAGAATATATTTTTCATTTTGTACTGAAATAGGCCACTAAAAGCTTTTAACAGAAATAAATGCACCAGCAAAGTGCGTATATATTTTTCTTTCTGTTTTTGCCACAAAGAAAGTGCACCAGTGAAGTGAGTATATTTTTTCTTTCCATACTGAAATAGACCACTAAATCCTTTTTCCAGAAATAAATGCACCAGTGAAGTGCGTATATATTTTTCTTTCTATACTGAAAAAGGGCACTAAGCGCTTTTGTCACAAATAAGTGCACCAGTGAAGTGCATATATATTTTTCTTTCTGTACTGAAATAGGCCACTAAACTCTTATAGCAGAAATAAATGCACCAGCAAAGTGCGTATATATTTTTCTTTCTGTACTGAAATAGGCCACTAAACGCTTTTAGCAGAAGCAAATGCAACAGTGAAGTGCATATATATTTTCCTTTCTGTACTGAAATAGGCCACTTAATGGTTTTGCCACAAATAAGTGCACCAGTGAAGTGCATATATTTTTTTTCTTTCTGTACTGAAATAGGCCACTAAACGCTTTTGCCAGAAATAAATGCACCAGTGATGTGCGTATGTATTTTTCTTTCTGTACTGAAATAGGCCTCTAAACGCTTTTAATTGGGTGTAAGTTCACTTAGAAAACATATATATCACACTGCCTGAAGAACGTATTTAAAAGAAAATAATAAAGTATTTATTAATAACTGGTTAAAAGGGGAAAAAATTCTGTGTATCACTTTCGTGAATTTCAGGCTCCAGATTGAGCTGATGTAGTCAGGGATGATTATTGACCTGCTACACCTAAAACAGTCTGGACTAGATCCTAATACTGCTAGCACATTGATGCTAATTAAATTCAGGATAAGGAATAAGGACACAGTCCATGCATTTGAAGTAGGCTAAGGTGCACTAGTTGCAATCCTACAAATACCTAACAATCATATTCTGGATCAACATCTGTATTTGCATAGAGTGAGTAATATATAGAAGTGGCTAATGGGGCACTGACCCCCAATTACCTGCTCAGATATAATATTAAATAAAGCAAGCAAATGAGATGTCCTCATTCAAGCCCTTTGGTCAGTTTTGGCCCCGTAACTGCCCAAATAAGTGAAGTGTGCAGTGATTCTAAGAGTGACCGTGACGCCTGTCATCTGCATGTCATACGAACTCACAGTATTATTTCACTACCAAAGCAGACTCCATATGTGTGTAACTGCAAGGCACAGTGTTCTACACCACTATAAAGGCTCTCTGCAGCCAGGAAATAGCAGTTTTTTAACGTAATCCGCTGGGAATTTATTCGGATCGAACCAATTTTTTTCAAAAAAAAATTGACGAAACGGCGAATCGAGTTTTTGAAAAATTCACTCATCTCTAGTTGCCAGGGGAGAAAGGTCAGCCTTTCAAATGGGAGACTATTTTGTTGCTTTCCAGTCTTCTGGACTCACAAAGGAGTGTCTTCGACTCCTATACACTGGGCATTCCATGACTGGTTTCATCTTCCTCCCATCAATTGGTCCAGCAATTTCATTAACTCCTCTTATTAAAAATGTGATATAGCAATATATATATATGTTAAATTAAAAATATCAATGTTTAATACCCTGAAGCACAAAAACACAATACTAATGTATTGTTATTGTCCATATTGCCTCCTTTGCTGGCTTGATTCATTTTTCAGTCACATTATACACTGCTCATTTCCATGGTTACGACCACCCTGTAATCCAGCAGCGGTGGTCGTGCTTACACAATATAGAAAAAGGCACTGGCCTATGTGCACTCCCACAGCCCTGGCCACCAGGTGGTGAGGTGACAGGTTCTCTTTAAGTTCTGTTGAAATTAAGGGGCACATTTATTAGGACCGGCGTTTTAGACGCCGGTCATAATAAAAGCCTGTAGCTAGCGGGATATCCGCCGAAGTTATGAAGAGGCGGATATATCAGTATAGTAAATGACCCCCTAAATCTGTGCAGCAGCTCTAGCCATTCTGACAGCTCCCTGACCGAATGTAGCTGCTTGCAGAATCTATATATAATGTACATTCCAGGGGCAAAGCAAGTAACCGTGGGGCTTCATAGCAAAATTGACTTGGGCCCCACTCTATCATGTCCACATTTTATGTTTTGAAGTTCCCAACAGATAAAAATTGCACGAGGACAAGTCTGAGGAACGTGGTGGCCATAACCCCTTGCTCACAGTTTGCTCCTACATCAACAGTTCATAAATCCGTGCCAGTGAGGCATGGCATGTTGTCCCATCTTGTTGGAAAGAGCAGGACATTTTGTTTCTGCAGCATCACTGCTGTAGAGCTGCAAGCAGTATCGGCCAACATAATCCGATGTGCCCAAAGATGCATAGCCTGGAACAGGGACCACTTTCAGCATCTTTTGTGACTTGTGGGTAAAAAATAACAATCCACTTGCTCATTCATCTTGTCATACTATCGCTGGAGGTGGGCTACTTTTTCGTGGGCCACATAAACATGGAGCCGAACAGTCATTATTTGCTGCACCTTATGTCTGAATGAAAATGCATTTCTGGTATTTTACAGTAAAACCCATACTCTTCACAAAGTCTCCCAAGGTGTCCGGACCTTATTTATTTATTTATTTAATGCACTTATATAGCGCTGCTATATACCGCAGCTCTTTACAGACATTAGCATCCAACTGTCCTTAATGGGGCTCACAATCTAAGTTCCCTATCAGTATGTCTTTGGAGTGTAGGAGTACCTGAAGGAACCCACACAAGCACAGGGAGAACATACAAACTCCATGCAGATGTTGTTATTGGTCAGATTTGAACCTAGGACCCCAGCACTGCAAGGCACCAGTGCCAACCAGTGGGCCACCGTGCTGCCCACTCATGGCTTAGCCTTAATAAAAAATAAATTATGCCATCTATCTCTATGAACGTATCTATGCTTCAAGAGGGACAACTGATTAATTCCTTAACATATGGAAGCTCAAAAACTCTCAAAAGACTCTTGTCACCCACACTTTTACAAAATATGAGGTTCTTAGCACACAATCTGATGACATTGTGTGAGCCCATCTGCCACGTCAAGGCGACCTCATTCAGATAGGTCCCTACACTAAGACTCTTTTTTTTTTTTTTTAATAACATGATTTACACTGATTTGCACTATTAATTTGAAAAGCCAAACTGATAAGCAGTATATTTTTCTAAAACAACTGACTACTGTATACAAAACAATGTAAAAGCACACTGCAAGTGATAACACCAGTTACACTCAATATATCCTTTTTATATGTAAAACGTGTTAGTGTAGGGACCCACCTAAACAAGGAGGGATTAAGCACTGCAAAAGGGCTAACAAAACAGATGTGAATTTAATATATGAAATAGAATTCAAGCCATGCAATGTTATAACAATATTGATTGCAACTGGTACACCATGCAATGTTTGTATAGTCAGCCACTGCAGAGGAAAAGCTTTTTTGTTTTTGGTGCATTATGTGGCGGAGGCCAAGCTTTGATTTTTCTTAAATGTAAAATTTAGAACAGAACTTTTCTCCTATTAATGTGTAACATTTTATGGATATCACGCAGGAAGATATCATACACTATATACTCTACACTTAACCTATATACAGACACTATATAAATTACACTGATCCTATATACACACTGCATACATTTACCCTATACATAGACTACACTTACCTTTCACATACACTATATAGACTACACTTACCCTGTGTATGCACAGTATATATATATATATATATACTACATTACACTTACCTGATATACATACTATATAGACTACACTTACCGTAAATATACCCTAGACTATTCTTACTCTATATATACATTACATAAAGTACATGTACCCTAAATATACACTATATACATTATACTTGCCTTATACATACACTATATACTGTACACATACCTTATACACTAAATATTGATCACACTTACCCTATACAAGCACTATATACACAATATATCCACTATATACTCTACACATACTCAATATACAGACTAAGTATAAAGATTACACCTATATACACACTACAGAGACTACACTATACATATACTATATACACTACATTAATCCTATATGCTGACACTATATTGATTACTTATCCTATATACACACCATATACACTACACTTACCTTTTTTACAGACATTAAATAACTTACACTTATCCTAAAAGCACACTATATAGATTACACCTATCCTATGTAAACACTATGTAGACTACACTTACCTTACACATAAACTGTATACACTCCACTTACCCTATACACACACTATATACACTATACATACACAATATGTACTACACTTACCTTATATACAGGCACTTTATACATTAATTATCCTATATACACACACACACTATATACACTACACATACCGCATGTAACACTATAATGACTACACATGTCATATACATACACTATATACACTAAACTTACCCCCTATACAGAAACTATATAAATTACACTTATCATATACATACAATATATACATTACACTTACCCCACATAATATATAAATATATATATCTATATGCACACACACTACACATACCCAATATACAGATAATATATAAATTAAACAACACTTACCCTGTACAAACACTATACACACTATACATTTACTATATACTCTACACATACCTAATATTCAGACTAGCCATAAAGATCACACTTATCATATATACAAAACATAAATACTACATTTATGCTACAGTAGATACATACTACATAGACTTAACCTATACATAAACTATATACACTACATTTATCCTATATGCAGACACTATATAAATTGCTTACCCCTGTATAAACACTATATACACTACACTTACTCTATATACAGACACTATATAGATTACACTTATCCTACACACATACGCTATATACACTACAGTTATCCTATATACACACTATTACACTAAACCTTATTCATACACTATATACACTTATCCTATATACAGACTAACTATAAAGCTGACATATTCTATAAACACAACACATAGAGTACACTTACTGTTTATACACTAATACATACTACATAGACTACGCTTACCCTATACATTATCTATATACACTACATTTACCTTATACATACACAAAATACACTACACTTACCCAATATACAGACACAATATAAATTACACTTACCTGATATACAGAAACAATATAGATTACACTTAACCTATGTGCACACTATATAGATTACACTTATCCTATGTACACACTATATAGAGTACACTAACACTATGTAGACTATACTTAACCTATATGCATACTATGTAGACTACACTTACCCTATACATCCACTATATAGACTACATTTACCCTATGCATCCACTATATAGACTACACTTACCCTATATATAGACAATATAGATTACACTTACTGTATGTACACGCCGGAAAATATGGTGCGGTATCGGGACAGAGGGACAGATTGAAATCCCATGAAAGCACTACAGAGTGCTTCCGTGGGTTTTCTGTCCATGCGTCTACACAGCTAAAAAGTAGTGCATGTGGACCGCAACAGAGGCAAGGCCGTCACACATGAGCCCTAAGTCACATGACAGTGACATTACTCATGGCAGCAGCTATTTTCCAATATTTTCCTGCTGCCACTTCTCAAACAGTGCAGATCCAGAAAGTGCATGCTCCAATGATGCAAGACTTCACCTGGAAGTGAAGGCACCGAACCTGGCGCCTTCACTTCAGGGTGGACTGATGTGTCTCGGTGCATGTGCAGTTGGAATCTGCTCAGGAAGCAGAAGATCAGGTCCACAAGAACTGAGTCACAGCATAGGCACGAAAATCCTGGGCTAGGCAAGATGTCAGGCCCTGTCAATCAGAGAGGAGATGGGCATTTCAAAAGCGGAGCTCCAAGGCTTCTGGCCATCCCCTTCTGGTCGAAAGAGCGAACTTACATAATAATAAAAAAACTGATATTTAAGGAATGCTGCTATATACAAAGATACTAAGGTATCATTTTAATGGCATGATCAACCCTACCAGGCAACAGGCCTGGTTTAATAGGGTTGATCATGCTGACAGACGCTCTTTAAGAATATACTTTACACTGAGAATATATGTAATGCCTGTTGATGTTTTCTCCTGTGGTCCGTGAGAAGGTTCTCTGTGAAGACTGCGGAGACTGAAGATTGATTGTGTCTGAATTAAAAAGAAAACATGACATAAATATTCCAGCAAGTTGTTGGACTCTTTAATACATACTGTCTATCAGGATGGACCCCGTGTCTCAATCTAGTATCAAACAACCAGTGACCCCGATGTCCATTGTAACTTGTCACACCTCACCTTTCATTTGCTAAGTGAACTGGACAACTGCAACTTCTGATACTCACTAATTTCCAACATTCTGTCACTTTCTGTGATTTTGTTGATGTCATCATATAAAAAATGTACATGTAGTCTCAGCCCAATGGAGATTCCTAAAGGGTTGCAAAAAGAAGTATAAAAAGTATTCCCAAATCGTGCACTGAGACCCTATTTAGCATAAAACAGCAATTTGGGTAATAAAAGAATCAAGCATACTTTTATTTTTTATTCACATAGCCGTATCAGGCCTTGTCTTTTGCAGTACAAGATGTACTTTCTAATGGCGCCATTTACAGTTGCATACAATGTGAATGGGAAGCGGAAACAAATTTCAAATGGGGTGGAATTATAAAAAAATGAACAATTCTGCAACAGTTTTATATTAGTTTTTTTTAACACCATTTTCTATGCATTAAAACTGACCTATTATTTTTATTCTTGGTCATTACGTTTACATTAGTCCCAGGTGCCTGCAGTTTAAAACAGAAGGCACCTGGCGGATATCGCACCCGCTCTGCAAACCGCGGATCAGCAAAAATCGGAAGTTGCCCGCGTTGCCTTCCACAATTTGCGCCGGCAATATGAATGCCTATTCTTGTCCGCAAAGCGCGGACAAGAATAGGACATGTTATATTTTTTTAACGGGGCCGCGGAACGGAGCCACGGATGCGGACAGCACACGGAGTGCTGTCCGCACCTTTTGCGGCCCCATTGAAGTGAATGCATGAGGCCTAAAGCCGCAATGCATATGAAGAACCTCACTTACAGGCAACTACATGAGATGAGTTTAATGACGCCAAGAATTTTCTCATTTTAAGGCTTCATTCACACAGTCAGTGTTTGGTCAGTGATTTCCATCAGTGATTGTGAGCCAAAACCAGGAGTGGATCCTGCACAGACATAAGTCGAAGGGAAAGATCTGCCCCTGTTCTGTGTTTTGGACCCGCACTTGGTTTTGGCTCAAAATCACTGATGAAAATCACTGACCAAACACTGACTGTGCGAATAAGGCCCTAATGCAATCATCTGCAGTGTCTGCCATTCTTTATACTTCACCTTTCTTTAGGTAACTTCACCACAAGTGTTGTAGACCTGACCAAAAGTCCTATTTTCCCTAGACACATAATAAACCGTTCAAATTTAAGGAAAACGCTAAACATGTTTTCCTGTTTTATTGCATTTATTGTACCTTACTAAAAACACAGCAGTTTTATACGGAGATATCCCGCACCTGAATATAACAGGTAGATATGTCTCAGTATCTTACCCCAGAAATCCCACCGTGAGCAGTGGACGTAAAAGCAGCTCCTCTGGGTGTCTCCGAAATTCATCACTAACCATAAAATCAGTTTCATCTCCCAAGGAGCCAACTGATGATTTTTAGATTCAAGCCGACCAATAGCTGTCTGTTTACTGCAGTTGCCATGGGGATGTCAACATCAGAGTTAAAGGGGACATTACCTTCCTGATCACTTTTTATTTTCAAATACTAATCTTGACTAATTCCTGCACTTATGTCAAGTGTGAATGAAATCCAAATAATCTTTACATGTTATGCCATGGAGAGGTAGAAATGAAAGGGGGTTTGTCCCCTATTTGTGCTGCCTTATCTGAGGGCAGTATATAAAGGTGACAGAAATCCAGATTTTTTTTAAGCAGTGGCAATCTCCAACGGGACCTTAGTGCTGGAGCGCCTGTTAGGCCAGGTTCACGTCACCGTTTAGCTTTCCGTTCTTCTGTATTTTAAGCATCCGTTATGCTCAGTTATGCACGTGTTGCATCCTTTTTAGCCATTTCCGTCTGGGATCCGTTATTTTAGAGGGAAAAAATTCCTACATAATTATTTCTTTGCAGTCTAAAATAACGGATCATAGACAGAAATGGCTAAAACGAAGGCAACGTGTGCATAACAGATGCTTAAAATAAATGTGAACTCAGCCTTAGGCCTCATGCACACGGCCGTTGTGTGGTCGTTCCGTGCATTGGGGACTGCAATTTGCGGTCCCTAATGCACAGGCAATGTCCGTGCGGCGGCCATGACGAATCGAGACCTATTCAACTTGAAGGGATCTGCGATTTGTCCGGACACATTTCTTGAAACCGTATAACCTTACCAAATAGATAATTAAAAACACGAGACAAATCAGTGTGGAATAAATAGGCCGTGTTGCTTTATTTGGGGTTTTACCAAGTTATCATACCAATTTATCAAAATACTGAATTAATAAATATCAATAAATAATCCAACCATAACTTTTTAGACCATTAAGTCCACCCAGCACGAGCTGAGTGACCGATCACCCCCAAATATGCAACACGACAATAAAATGGGAGGGAGGGCGGGGCGCTGCTCCTTGAAGGGTGCTCCACTGGAACTGACAGGTGGGCACCTGTGCGCTGACACTTTTATCCTCATAGATTCCCGCTCAAAAATGACAGCTGCCAATCAGCTGTCCAGCATTTTCCCGCTTCAGAAACAGCTGGCCAATCCTGACAGCTGTTCCAAGTGTCCCGTTTCCAGGCAGATCACTAGGGAACCAGCAAAACCTTAAAATTGAATTAAAAGAAAAAGGGGGGGAAGAAATCCTACAAGGCAAACTCATTAACCAAAAACCCTAAAATTGAATAAAATAACACCAGTGCCCCTGCCACCATGTGTCCCCCAAGCTATACGCTCTGGGGGACCCCTTAATGGGTGGCAGAGGACACATTTCTTGAAACCGTATAACCTTACCAAATAAATAATTAAAAACACGAGACAATTCAGTGTGGAATAAATAGGCCGTGTTGCTTTATTTGGGGTTTTACCAAGTTATCATACCAATTTATCAAAATACTGAATTAATAAATATCAATAAATAATCCAACCATAAAATATAAATAATTGAATAAATACTGACCGATCACCCCACAAGCCAATGCCTAACAGGCATGGCCCCTCCCCCAAACAAGCAACACAGACCAACTTCTATAATACTTTGCACCCCTAGATTGAAAATATTCAGACCAATATCTGATAGGTGTACATTATCAGATCTGAACAACCCTGGGACGAAACCTTCTAAATCAATGTATTCTATTAACTCTCTTCCTTATCTTTTCTAGTTTCCGTTGTTCTGCACCAGCCCAAACCATCCTTTGAACAATTTCGGAGAAAACCAAGAATGCATCAGGAAATATGCCTTTTATTAAGGCTAAGTCCTGCTTCATTCTTGATAATAAGTCTACCGTCTTGACTCTCCCAACGTCATTGCCACCTAAATGAAAGACAATGACGTTAGGCAAAGGCCACTTTGAACATAACTTCTGCGTTACAGTAAGCAAGTCATTCCACTGTAAACCCCGTACACCAAACCATAATACTAAAAAAAAATTAACATCAAATGAGAGATTTTCAGTGTACTGCCTCTTCAAAGCTCTCTTCCGAGCCCAATAAATAAAAGAATGTCCCACTAACCAAATAACCATACGGTAACCTGCAAAACAAAACATTTTTAGAACGATAATAACTGTGGTCTAACATATAATCTGAACCTATTAGAAGCCCATCTACCAATTCTTTTTATGACTGCATCTTCAAGACCAAAATTTGCAGCCTCAGTGGCAGCCCCTATACGGAATGAATGCGAGGATAAATGTAAGTGATACATCTTGATTGCAGTGGCGTAGGGATTGCCATAGCAACCATAGCAGTGGCTATGGGGCCCTACGCCACTGGGGGCCCGTCCGGACTGCATTCAGGTTTTTTTTTTTTTTTTACACAGCCAGGCAGCCAGGTGGGGTGGGGCTTGGGCGGTCCGCGGCTGTAGTGGGCGGGGCTTGGGCGGTCCGCGGCTCGGGCCTGGCTGGGGGGAAGCCAAGGAAGGAGTAGTCAGGTCAGGACTGGAGTAGGCGGGCCCGAGGCGCACTGCTGCACGAGCAGAAGATGAGGTAGGCGGTGGAGAGGGGGCCGGAACGGGGGCGTATAACATGTGCATGTAAGTTAAAAACCAATATACAAATCCATAAGGGACACACCACAGAGATCAGCATGTATTGTCACTACACTATAGTGTCCTTAGAGTTCCCTTTATAGTCAGAATACTTACTACTATGAGATCCTGGCTGGTATCCATGTCTTATTTTATGCCCAAATTAACAGTCAACAATACCTATAATATTGTTCATGAAGCAGATCTGCATTAGTGGGACTGTGGATTCCCATACGCTGGTAACATGGAAGTCATCCTAACAATCAGATTTGCACAATGAGAGAATGTCATATACTGCACTAATGTACATAAAATCAGCAAGCGGATTTCCCTCTGTATATATTCCACTGACAGAATACTTCATCCTTGTACCCTGCTCTGATGGTTCCTACAAAGAGTGAAATGTTACAATGCGATGCATATCTGCTCATTTCCATGTCTGTTCTTGGCCAAGCTAACAATGCATATGTATGGGAGGATAGGGAGAGATAACTGTTGGCTGAATGATCCTTCAGCCAACATTAGAACTCAACAGAGTTACATCACACATATACAGTATAGTACAGTGATGCCCAACCTACGGCCCGTGGGCCAAATGCGGCCCGCGAAGCCGTGTCATGCGGCCCGCGCAGTGACCGAACTTTATCAGCGCAGGGCGCGCTGCGAACGGCACAGGCAGCAAAGCGATGCTGCCTGTGCCTGCAATCTCCCCGCCCAGCGCCGCATCCTAGCTAATTTATTCACTGCACTTGCCTCTGTGAAATTGAAGAGAAGCGCCGTAATCTCGCACAGGAGCACTGGCAGAGGCCTCGAAGTGCGCATGCACCGTCTTCCTGGCCTTTGCCAGTGCACCTGTGCGAGATTACGGCGCTTCTCTTCAATTTCACAGAGGCAAGTGCAGTGAATAAATTAGCTAGGAAGCGGCTCGAGGTGGGGGGGATATCTGTGGAGGACACTGAGGAGGGATCTGTGGAGGACACTGAAGGGGGGATCTGTGGAGGACACTGAAGGGGGGATCTGTGGAGGACACTGAAGGGGGGATCTGTGGAGGACACTGAAGGGGGGATCTGTGGAGGACACTGAAGGGGGATCTGTGGAGGACACTGAAGGGGGGATCTATGGAGGATGCTGAAGGGGGGATCTGTGGAGGACACTGAAGGGGGGATCTGTGGAGGACACTGAAGGGGGGATCTGTGGAGGACACTGAAGGGGGGATCTGTGGAGGACACTGAAGGGGGATCTGTGGAGGACACTGAAGAGGGGATCTGTGGAGGACACTGAAGGGGGGATCTGTGGACGACACTAAAGGGGGGATCTGTGGAGAACACTAAAGGGGGGGGATCTGTGGACGACACTGAAGGGGGATCTGTGGACGACACTGAAAGGGGGGGAATCTGTGGACGACACTTAAGGGGGGATCTGTGGACGACACTTGGGGGGGATGTTGGGGTGGGAGGTCCTGGAGGGGTGTTTGGGTGGGAGCTCTGGAAGGGGTGGGAGGTCCAATAGGTATGTGGGGGTGGGAGATCCGGGAGGGACTGGGGCCCAGTCATTTCTAGCTAGGCCCCTGCTTGATTGCCTTCAAGCATTTCTTAAAAATGGAATTAAATTGAATTTAGTCAATGGACTGTGATCTTCATGGATTAAGAAGGCCCCATTAACTTTCGGCCGGACTTCCAACCATGAAGACACTGCACTAACTGGACAAAGCGGAGAATTAAACCATTTGTTTAATGTGATTATATGACCACGACCCATTTGATCGGTTTTTGACTTACTAATTCTAATTCTAACATTCTCTTGACCCAATGATACATCAGAAGAGAGCAGACTCGGATCCGCTCTTTTTGAGTCAGCCACTAACTCACCTATCCTAAAAGCTCCAAAAAAGGCTAAAATAAACGCAGTTTTAAATAATGATGATTCGAACAGATTTTTTGTAACAGTACTTAGCACATCAACTAGTTTTAATAGAAGGCTTAGAGATACTGGACATCGCTTATCCGTTTTTTGATTGCTCCTCTTTACACCCCTCAAGACCTGCTTAATAATAAAAGAATTCGCTAAGCATGGCTGACCGTACAACTTCTGGAAAAAGGAAACACCCGAACTGTCTTTGAAATGTGAGAAAAGGAGCAATCTTTCTCTAACATAGATGAAATGAAGACTAAACCTTCATTCTCAGTGTTGGTATTCAAAGTCCCACCTTCACCTTGGTTAAAAGAAAGCCACCTATTCCATGCGGATGAATAAGCATCCCATGTTCTAGGTGCCAGTGACCTTTGGAGATTTTTAATTATTAGACCAGAACTAAATCCCACAGATGCTCCAGGCACGGGACTCCTTCCAAGTCTGCTTCTGGCGCGAGCTCCCAGAATCTTTTCCACTGAAATCGAGATAATGCATCTGCAATGTCATTCTTTTTTCCTGGAATGTATCTAGCCTTCAGTCAAATATTAGACTTCATACAGCATAATACTAAATGTCTCAATAAACGAACCGTTCTCTCACACTTTGAAGATAACGTATTTACCGCAAAAACAACCCCTTGATTATCTGTGAACAAAAGAATCCGCCTATTACTAAAATATGAACCCCAGATAACAATAGCTACCACTACCATGAATAACTCCAATAAAACTAAATTAGATACAAACTTATTTACAATCCAAGACTCAGGCCATGCCCCAGCGCTCCACTTATTATTCCAAAAAGCCCCAAAACCTACACTACCCGCTGCATCTGTAAACAATTGTAACGCATCCAAATCCATAAATTCTTCCTGAAAACAAATTATACCATTAAATTTCTTCAAAAATTCTAACCACAACAATAAGTCGTCTTTTAAAGGTCTAGATAACCTGATGTGTGCCTTAGGGGACTTTAAACCTCTTGTGGCAAAGTATAACCGCTTTGAAAATACTCTCCCCATAGGAATGATCCTACAAGCAAAGTTTAAAGAACCCAAAAGAGACTGAAGCTCCCTCAACGTACATTTATCTTTAGCCAATAACCTTGAAATACACAATCTAAGATCGAGCAACTTTTTCTCAGGCAAACGAAATTCCATCCTGATGCTGTCCAACTCAATACCCAAAAATTCTAAACAACAGCACGGGTAAATGGTCTTTTCTTGATCTATTGGAATGCCAAATTTCGAACACATGCTTAGAAAACCCTGCAATAACTGCTCGCAACACACCGAATCAGCAAAACCTAGAAACAAAAAGTCATCTAAATAGTGCAAAATTCCATCATCAGGAAAAGATTCTTGAATCACCCAATGCAAAAAGGAAGAAAAGGCTTCAAAATAGACACATGATTTAGAAAAACCCATAGGTAGGCATTTATCAAAGAAAATTTTTCCTTCAAAGCTAAAACCAAGACGGTTTTACAGGGAGCAATCTAAACGCAGCTTTAATATCTGCCTTAGCTAACAATGCTCTATGACCGTACCTCCTTAATAAGTCCAACGCCTCATCAAAGGAAGCATACGAAACAGCCACCTCTTCTTTGGCAATTTCATCATTCAAAGAAGAATCCTTGGGGTACGATGGTGTTCAAGTGGTATATCAACCTAAATTCCCCCGTATTCTTCTTTGGGACTACACCCAGAGGGGATAATCTGACATTTTTAAAAGGTGGGTGCTGAAATGGACCCGCTAACCTATCATACTATAATTCTTTACTAATCTTATCTCTAACTACCTCAGGAAAAACATAAACAGACTTCAAATTATCAACAAATATACAACCAGAACACCTAAACTGTGGAATATCAAAACCGGATAAAAAAACATTAAAAAGCAAACTAGCTTTCTCCCTGTCTGGGTACTTGTTTAGCCATGGCACCAACTCTATTAATTTCACTGGCGTCCATGCTTTTTGATAATTGCTCCTTGGTAGCAAGAAAGGAAGGCTGTTTTTTCTTAAAACAACGTAATAAAGGATAATTGCCCCCACAAAGGGAGCATTCATGTTTATAACAACAGCTGGCAAGCCACTTGCAAGTGGATTCGTTAAAAACGAAACAGACTCCCTTCCTAAGAGATTGATTCGCAGGAGTCTGCCTTTGCTGCACAGTTCTCTGTGGCAGCATTAAATTGATCCACAAGCCTATGTCTTTAACACCGAAATTTAAGGACGGATGGATTGCCAGTTTTTGCCTAAACGTCTCATCATACTGGAACCATGCAATACCACCAAAGTTCTTGTATGCTTCCAGTATGATATCAAGGTGCTGGAAAAGGCCCGAGCACTTCCCAGGATGCCTTTCTCCCAGCACCGCAGCATATATGCAAAAAGCATGCAACCGATTGTTAAAAGATCTTGGCTGCAGGCGCTTTCTTACATCCTCACTTTTTTCATCCCTTCTCTCCACATTTTGTTTCCTATTAGAAGGAAGCAAAGATAATAAATCCACAAATTCAAAGCTCCATATATTCTCTTTGATCCCATTAGACAAATGGAAACCCAGAGGAGATACTTCACAGGGGAGAACCTCTTTTATACAGAGTTCTGGAACCCCTGAACCTTTTTCTAAAATGGGCAAGTTCTTTGACTGCCGCGCTGGCAGGGATGACCACACACCCGCAGCCGCAGTCGTAACCTTACTCTTTAAAAATTCAGCAAACAAGGAGTTAAGACCTGAAAGAAACTTCTCATTGTTAAACATGACATCAATGTTTGAATGCTCACCACTGGAATGGACCTCCTGCCCAGAATCGGACTGAGGAAACTTCATCCGTAACTTCCCAGGATATTGGCCGGATACAGCAAATGAATGCTGCACAGATGTGCCAGCATGTCCCACGTCACCATCTTCATGCGCTGCTGCAAAGGGCTGCTCAGCGCTGTATGTATCTATTGTTGCGGTGGAGCGCCGCCGGCTGTTTCTAGGAGCCTTACCGGCCGGCGCTCTTTGATGACGTCGCCGGGCCGTGACGTCATCAGCGGCAGACGCCGCTTGCGGCCCGGTGCATGGCGATTATCCGGCAGCGGTGACGTCTTCAGGGGGCGGGGTGTCGGCCCGCGCATGTCTTTTAGCTCTTTTGCTGAGCGGCACCAACAACTCCGCTTCCCCACTGGCCGCTTGAAGGACGACTTCTTGATCTTCCCCTGGCTCCAGCGCTTCTTCTTCCTCTGGATCCGCCGCCGCTTCTCCGCCGCCAGGTACAGGCTGAGCGAGGCAGCGCCTCAGCCACTCTTCTCCTCCTGATGACTCCGCTCTCAAGATCAGGCTCCGAAGTAAGTCCTCCATCCCAGGTCTTGACAGGCACTGCTCCTTGAAGGGTTCTCCACTGGAACTGACAGCTGGGCACCTGTGCGCTGACACTTTTATCCTCATAGATTCCCGCTCAAAAATGACAGCTGCCAATCAGCTGTCCAGCATTTTCCCGCTTCAGAAACAGCTGGCCAATCCTGACAGCTGTTCCAAGCATCCCGTTTCCAGGCAGATCACTAGGGAAACCAGCCCAAACCGGATTCCTGTCAAGAAAACCTTAAAATTGAATTAAAAGAAAAAAGGGGGGGGGAGAGAAATCCTACAAGGCAAACTCATTAACCAGTGCCCCTGCCACCATGTGTCCCCAGAGCAGGGGCGTACCTAGAGCATTTGGCACCCGGGGCGAACCCTTTGTTTATTTTGTTTAGTTATTTTATTTTTTGACACAAGTTAGTGGAATATGAGACTTAGTAAGAAAAAACAAAAACAAACAAAAAATTTCCGCTAACTTGTGCCCAAAAAAATGTCTGAATGGAGCCTTACAGGGGGTGATCAATGACAGGGGGGTGATCAATGACAGGGGGGTGATCAGGGAGTCTATATGGGGTGATCACCCCCCTGTCATTGATCACCCCCCTGTAAGGCTCCATTCAGACGTCCGTATGATTTTTTACGGATCCACGGATACATGGATCGGATCCGCAAAACACATGCGGACGTCTGAATGTAGCCTTACAGGGGGGTGATCAATGACAGGGGGGTGATCAGGGAGTCTATATGGGGTGATCAGAGGTGATCAGTGGGTCATAAGGGGTTAATAAGTGACAGGGGGGGTGTAGTGTAGTGTAGTGGTGTTTTGTGGTACTTTACACAGCTACCTGTGTCCTCTGGTGGTCGATCCAAACAAAAGGGACCACCAGAGGACCAGGTAGCAGGTATATTAGACGCTGTTATCAAAACAGCGTCTAATATACCTGTTAGGGGTTAAAAAAATCACATCTCCAGCCTGCCAGCGAGCGATCGCCGCTGGCAGGCTGGAGATCCACTCGCTTACCTTCCGTTCCTGTGAGCGCGCGCGCCTGTGTGCGCGCGTTCACAGGAAATCTCGCGTCTCGCGAGATGACGCGTATATGCGTCGCTGTGCGCAGCGCTGCCACCTCCGGACCGCACATCTGCGTTAGGCGGTCCGGAGATGGTTAATAAAATAAAAACCTGCACCCCCTTAAAAAAAATCACTTTCCATCTGCACCAAAAAGAAAAAAAATCCAAATCCCCATCAATAAAATGAACAAATCCTGCACCCCCCCCTTAATTACACCCTCTCTTCTCCCCTTAATTACACCCCCTCCCTCCCCACCTTAATTACACGGTGTAATTAAGGTGGGGAGGGAGGGGGTGTAATTAAGGGGGGGTGTTATTAAGGGACGGGGTGTAATTTACACCCCCTCCCTTAATAACACCCCCCTTAATTACACCCCCTCCCTCCACACCTTAATTACACGGTACACCCCCCCTTAATTACACAATTATTTACTTTACTCGTCTCACATTTATTTTGATGATGCCCGTCCGGCCGTCCGACCGCTGGTATAATGGATGGATCCTTCCGCTTCTGATCCTTGAAGGCGGCGCGGCGTCAGCGTCGTGACGTCACGTCATGTTGCGCGCCGCCCGCCGCCGCAATAATCCTTCCACCAGACTGAAGCCGGCGCCTGGCGGAGTCGCGTCGCTGTGCAGCAGTGGATGGAGCCGGGGACGGGTGACTCCGTGATGGCACCCCCCTTGTGAGTGGCACCCGGGGCGGCCCGCCCCCCCATTGGTACGCCGCTGCGCCAGAGCTATATGCTCTGGGGGGCCCCTTCAGAACATGTATGAACCCGCAGCTCTGGATTGCGGGCCGCAATATGGCCACAGCCGGGCAACAGCTGTGTGCATGAGGCCTTAAAGGCATTGTGTCACTTCAGTAAATAGTATTTATCATGTAGAGAAAGTTAATACAAGGCACTTACTAATGTATTGTGATTGTCCATATTGCCTCCTTTGCTGTCTGGATTCATTTTTCCATCACTTTATACACTGCTCGTTTCCCATGGTTACGACCACCCTGTAAACCATCAGTGGTGGCCCTGCTTGCACACTATAGGAGAAAGCACCAGCCTATGTGAGTTTCCACAGTCCTGGTCACCAGAGAGGATTACAGGGTGGTCATAACCATGGTAACGAGCAGTGTATATGTAACGCCCCAGAGTGGCATTACCACTTCTTCACCCCGCTACTATCTCTAATGTGCTAATATCATGTCATCTTGTGTATTTATTTCAGGTCCACTGTACTGTTCATTTCTAATGTTTGCAACTGTTCTGTTAAAATGTAATTTGCCTGGTTTACCAGCAGGTGGCAGCAAATACGGCAGAGCTATAGTTAGGTAGAATGGAGCTTTCCATTCTAAACCCCCTCGGTGGAGGAGTGGGCCAGTCCCACTTCCTGCAGGAAGGGTGGGGATTAGTGAGAGTCAGTTCCAGCTTACCCCCTGCCAAGGGAGGGTGTGCTGGGCACGTCTCTCTTGGACATGCCCAAGCCAAGCCATCCAGAGCACCCTCAGCTCTGCTGGACATGGAGGCCAAAGCTTTGTCTCTTTTATTCCTCAACTATTCCCCCTATTTGTTTGCTTCGGAGCCAACGCCTGGGGTCCAGCCGTATCCAGGTAGGAGCACCGTAACACTCACACCTCATATAAAGGGACATTTTAGGCCACCCTATACCACTCGGCCGTTCCTACACCTGGGACGCGACATAGAGGGCCCATTGGCGTGGCCGCCCATTGCATATATTCTAATACTCACCTCATCCACTTGCACACAAAGGATCTGTCGCGCTGGGAGCGTGCGATGACGTCATCACGCTGCGCGCCGGTCCTTCGGCAGGTCCTTTTCATTAAATAAAGGAGCAAGAGGATGAGGTGAGTATATATTTTCATATTTTTTGCTGAAATGAAACATTACAGCAGGGAGCCACTATGAGGCATTATTACTGCAGTGGTCACTATGGCGAACATTATGGGCCACCATGAGGAACATTAGTACTGCTAAGCACTGACACTGCACAGCTGAAAAATAGTTTTCAAAGCAGCTCTTCCTAATGGATCCGTGTTGCATTTGTGGTTTTCACGGATACATAGACTATAATGGGTATGATGGATCCGTGAACAACGACAAAGTAGAGCATTTATCCGTGCTGAAAACACAGACCCACGGACCGTGCTAAAACACACATAAAAAAAATAATAATAATATATATATATATATATTTATATATATACTTTAATAGTTTTATTTTACACAATAGCAAAAAAAAATATCTGAATATAGAGAAAGACCCCCTAGGGCTTATGCACACGACCGTATGTATTTTGTGGTCTGCAAAAATAACGGATCGCAAAAAATACTGATGAAATCCGTGTGCATTACGTATTTTGCGGAACGGAACAGCTGGCCTTACATAGAACTGTACCTTCTTTGTCCGTAATGCGGACAATAATAGGACATGTTCTATTAATAGGACATATTCTATACGGAAACGGAATTCACGCGGAGTAACTTCTGTTTTTTTGCGGACCCATTGAAGGGAATGGTTCCGCATACGGTCCGCAAATAAAAAACAACAGCATGGACACGGAAAGAAAATACGTTTGTGTGCATGAGCCCTTAAAGTAGCTTTGCTGACAGGCTAAGGGTCCTATTACACCTGCAGAGGAAGCAGGCGGTTTTCGGGAAAGAAGAGGAGACAGTGGCTATTTCATGCAGCAATCTCGCTAATGCTATCACTCGCCTCCATACTGAATCAGTACGGCACAATCTGCTGCCCACAAACAAGGATTTTTAAACCTCCTAAAAGATTCTGATTACCCGATGAACGAGCATTTGCTTGCTCATCGGGTAATTGGTGGCAGTATTACACTGCCAGATCATCGCTAATGAGCATTCATATGAACACTAGCGATGATCTGAACAATTATCTTCAGGTGTAATAGGGCCTTAAAGGGGTTGTCTCACTTCAGGAAATAGCATTTATCATGTAGAGAACGTTAATACGAGGCACTTACTAGTGTAGTGGTATTATCCATATTGCTTCCTTTGACTGGATTCATTTTTCCATCACATTATACACTGCTCGTTTCCATGGCTACGACCACCCTGCAATCCATCAGCGTTGGCTGTGCTTGCACTGTATAGGAAAAAGCACCAGCCTATATAAGCTCCCACTGTACCAGCCACCAGAGAGGCTGGTGTTTTTTTCTACAGTGTGCAAGCACGGCCACCACTCATGGATTGCAGGGTGGTCGTAACCATGGAAACGAGCAGTGTATAATGTGGTAAAAAAATGAATCCAGCCAGCAAAGGAGGCAATATGGACAATCACAATACATTAGTAAGTGCCTTGTATTAACTTTCTCTACATGACAAATGCCACTTGCTGAAATGACACTATCCCTTTAAAGGTAGGTTTTGTCAGCTCCAAAATCCTCTGCCTATCCCACGTCAGAAACCGCTGCGCGGTGTTTTCTGCCACTGAATGGAGCTAAACCACTAGCAGGCTCCGGGTACGGCTTTGTGGGGGGGGCAATAACCCTTGGCTGCATGAACTGCCGCTTGGCCTCCCATTGAATACAATGGGAGGCGGTTTCAGCGCAGATTCAGCCAGGTTTTCTGCACCAATGAAATGAACTCAGTGAGAGAGTGCAGTGAGAGCACAGCATGGACACGCAAGATAAGGTAGACCTCGCGGCACATTGCATTTGACACTCTAATATTTTCGTCAGTTATTTCTATCAGTGATTTTGAGCCCAAACCAGGTGCGGGTCTAACCACAGAACAGGTGCAGATCTTTCCCTTATACCTTATCTCTGTGGAGGCTCCACTTCTGGTTTTGGCTCACCATCACTGATGGAAATCACAGACCAAACACTGATGTGTGAATGAGGCCTAACACTGCGCAGTATCACAGTGGTGAAGAGAAATGAGAGCTGGTGGCCGCCCCGTGATATATAAATGCCCCAATAACAATAAGATCTCTTTCGCACGTCCGTGATGACATCTGTGACAAGCTGGTCAGTCTTTCATCCGTGAAAATGTCTGTGAAGGATCCGTGTGTCCGTTTTTTGCCCTCCAGGTGTCATCCGTACTCCATATACACTGCTAGGCTGAAAATGAAGTTTCAATCACAGCTCCTACCAATGGTCAGTGAATATCACTGAGAGAACGAAGTGGTTTTCACGGACCCGTAGACTCCAATCGGCTGGTTTGGTTTTGGGCGGTTTTAGGTAACAAGCTGCATCTGAGCAGCCTCCTATTTACTTCACCACAGTGGAGAGGTCATGTTAGAATACCACAGCACCTGCCGCAGGAGCAAAGTAGTAGCTGTCGCTCCGAAATTATGGCTCAAATTATTTGTCTTCCCTACCATCCCAGTATTTTGAAGCAATGTACCCACCCACTTCAAAATCCTTGCCCTTTAAAAAACAGGGAGGATGCAGCATGCACGCTAGGCGGGCGTTACCTTCCTCCCTCTACAGATGGTGAAGCTCCAGGTCTCCAGACACACCAAGCATTGCTCTGCAAATGGCCGTTTGTCCTTCTGTTATGGAACCTCCATCTGTGGGTCCTTTATGTCATAGACTTATGCATCTATGACATCAGCAGCACATAGTTGCCATAGTTACTACAGGGGCTTATTATTGATACCTACCTCATGCACTTTAACTGTAATGTCAGCCACAGTGGCCCCAAGTATTAACCCTTTCTTGACTGACTGGAGACTACAATATACTTGTCACTAGAAAGGCCCCTAATCACTATGGCATTTAAAAGCTGCCCTAACAGTAGTAAGTTAGGGAGTGTAGTGACAGATGGGAGGTGTAATATGCCCACCCATGCCCTCAAGTCCATTTGCTACATCTGAATTTACACAGATTCCTGTGGACTTTTCTTTTGGTGGCAAAAAGTAGCGATCTACCAAACTATCACAGTAACAAGATTTTAGTATAACCAGTTTCTTATACATTGTCTTTGAAATGACCAATAACTCATCTAAAAAAAAAAACAGCATGGAAGCTTCCGCAAAGAGTACACATTCAAAACGAATAGGAATCAGGATTGGTACAGAGAAGAATTAAGGGGGTCATTTATCAAACTGGTGTAAAGTAGAACTGGCTTAGTTGCCCATAGCAACCAATCAGATTCCTCATTTCATTTTCCAAAGGAGCTGTCCGAAATAAAAGATAGAATCTGATTGGTTTAATTTATGCTACAGATTTCCACTGTATATTTCACTGTTTGCAATGCGTAGGGTTAGATCTTTGGTAAATCCGCACTGAAATCCACCGTGGAATGTCAGCAAAATCTGCAGTAAAATGTCCATGTTGGGCAATCTTCCCCATGTGGCCATGCCATAGCAGCCAGAACTGGTAGTGACACCTGCTGCTGTCTCAAGAAAGGGACCCTGCTTTTCTGTGCTTCTATAGGAACTCGACTTTATGGATTAAACACACAGCAGTCATTGCATCACCAAAATTTATGATGCAGCGACCAAGCAGGTTCAATCACCAACCACACGGAGACGGTTACAACAGTCTTCCTATCTGCGTGGCATGCCGGTGGACGCCAGGCTGATAGTTAAGGCAAGAAGCTTTCAGGATACAAGCCCCAGACCAGCGTCCCAGATGGAGAAACCAAGAGTCAACAGAGATCACAACAGTCTTCGTCTTTTTCCCTGTGACACAAATTGGCCAAATGTGTCGAGGGTTTTGCCTTCTTCTGGATCACAATTTTTCTCTGCAGGGATTTTGTTTTAATAAATGATTTTGAAATGGATAACGTGTCTTATGTTTATTTCTCTATGTGATAGGGAGCCCAAATAAAAGTATCCTGCTGTTTTCCCCTATGACCACTTACACTGAAGTAAGCTATGACTTTCATTTTGAGTGTCATCTAAGAATTTTTTAGGACAGTTGGAGGACTTTGAATTCGGGTTGAGTTTATTCATCCAGAATGGAATTTTCTGACCAGTTAGGTAGAATCGGACCTGCTACAGATAGACGGCCTATCTTGTAGCGTGTATTATATATCTTATTGTGTGAGTTGTATCCCATATTCTTCTGATCCTTCTGCATTTGATAAAGGATGACTTTTGGCTCCGCTGTATCTGGGAGGCTGTGTGGTGATAGGAACATCTATTTTTTGATCCAATTCAATTATGCTAATACCAGATGTTGGGTCAACTGGGCCATTGTGGTATTGTTTAAAAAGGTAAGCACCAATCTTCACACAAGCAAATCACGTAATCCCATTGAAATGTATGAAGGTCTAGAGATAAAGTCTCTACTCACAGCATGAGGTGGACAGGCTGTAGGTCTACATAGGAATATGAGTAAATATACATATTAGGGCTTATGTACACGGTCGTGTTTTATTCTCCCAGCCGAAATCATGGCACCATAAATTTTTTTACTTCTGTAGAAATTTCCAATCCTTGTCCACAAAACGGACAAGAATAGGACATGTTCTACCGTTCTACAGTTATTGGAGTGACTGTAAACACAGTTGTGTGATCCTCTGAGGTGGGAGCAGGTAGACACTGACCCTGTTTTATCCTTAAAGGGGTTATCCCATGACTAATGTAAAAAAATCAAATCAGACATCATATAGTACATGACTCTGCTAGATTGATATCAAGAAGGCAGCTCAAAGGAAGTGTCTTTTCTGCTGCAGCTAAGGGGGCATGCCCATGCTCTCCCTATCCCAGCTCAGGAGCCAGTTGAAGGATGAAACTGAGCATGTGCGGCCATCTCAGGGAGCAGGTCAAAGAAATAAGCAAACAGCAGGTGGCGCTACACAGATACATTTTATTGAATAACTCTGTGGCTATGCTAACTTTTTAATTACATATAAATATAAAAGTATTCAGACCCAGGTGCTGGTTTGAAAACTGTAGAATATTTTCTGTGGGACAACCCCATTATATGCTGTGGGGATAAAAAATGTTTCCCTCTGTAATGGAGATCGCAAATTCCAATAATACATCTGGTATGTCACTGTCCATGTTGAGGGACAATTTGTGAGGTATTCCAGCTTCGCTAACATTTGATTGCGTTCGCGAACCGTCCCGGCCGATGTTCGTCCCTCACTACACCCGGGACCCCCGCCAATCAGCTGTTTGAGAAGGCAGTAGTGCCACAGCTTTCTCTCAGCTTTCCCTAGGCCATGTGACATCACATTCATTGGTCACATGGCCTAGGCGCAGCTCTATATAATGCATTCTCAAACAGCTGATCAGCGAGGGTCCCGGATGTCAGACCACCACTGATCAGATATTGATGACCTATCCAGAGGATAGGACATCAGTATAAAACTCCCAGAAAACCATTTTAATGTGTGGAGGCTGACTCAAGGAGGAAGATGTTGAGCCAGACTGGAATTATCAGATATACAACTGCATTAGGCATATTAACCCTAACATCTCCTTTTAGAGATGGATTGCGCAAGGTATTAAATCATTAGTTGATATACAGTATGTACTAATTTAGTTATATACCTTTAAAAGGGTATTGCAGAGGAAAAAGTTCAGATCAGATCAGGTTGGTGGGGGTACTAGACGCCGGTCATAATAAAAGCCTGTAGCTAGCGGGGTATCCGCCGAAGTTATGAAGAGGCGCATGCCTCTGCATAACTTTAGCGCATCCACTAAGCATTGACCCGCCATCTGCGCCTGAAATAGGCCTAATTTAGGAGTATTTCAGTATAGTAAATGACCCCCTAAATCTGTGCAGCAGCTCTAGCCATTCTGACAGCTCCCTGACCGAATGTAGCTGCTTGCAGAATCTATATATAATGTACATTCCAGGGGCATAGCAAGTAACCGTGGGGCTTCATAGCAAAATTGACTTGGGCCCCACTCTATCATGGCCACCTTCTGCAGCAATTACAGTAAATTTTATGATTATTATGGTCTCCCTGATGCACAAGGATAATGTAAAAGTTGAAGTGACTTTATTGTACATATTTTATATAATTTACACAGTTATGTCCCAAAATAGCAATAATGCACACAGTGATGTCACAAATCTGAGGAACGTGGTGGCCATAACCCCTTGCTCACAGTTTGCTCCTACAATCCGTGCCAGTGAGGTGTGGCATGTTGTCCCATCTTGTTGGAAAGAGCAGGACATTTTTGTTTCTGCAGCATCACTGCTGTAGAGCTGCAAGCAGTATCGGCCAACATAATCCGATGTGCCCAAAGATGCATAGCCTGGAACAGGGACCACTTTCAGCATCTTTTGTGACTTGTGGGTAAAAAATAACAATCCACTTGCTCATTCATCTTGTCATACTATCGCTGAAGGTGGGCTACTTTTTCGTGGGCCACATAAACGTGGAGCCCAACAGTCATTATTTGCTGCACCTTATGTCTGAATGAAAAAGCATTTCTGGTATTTTACAGTAAAACCCATACTCTTCACAAAGTCTCCCAAGGTGTCCGGACCTTATTTATTTATTTAATGCACTTATATAGCGCTGCTATATACCGCAGCTCTTTACAGACATTAGCATCCAACTGTCCTTAATGGGGCTCACAATCTAAGTTCCCTATCAGTATGTCTTTGGAGTGTAGGAGGAAACTGGAGTACCTGAAGGAACCCACACAAGCACAGGGAGAACATACAAACTCCATGCAGATGTTGTTATTGGTCAGATTTGAACCTAGGACCCCAGCACTGCAAGGCACCAGTGCCAACCAGTGAGCCACCGTGCTGCCCACTCATGGCGTAGCCTTAATAAAAATAAATGATGTCATCTATCTCTATGAACGTATCTATGCTTCAAGAGGGACAACTGATTAATTCCTTAACATATGGAAGCTCAAAAACTCTCAGAAGACTCTTGTCACCCACACTTTTAAAAATATGAGGTTCTTAGCACACAATCTGATGACATTGCGTGAGCCCATCTGCCACGTCAAGGCGACCTCATTCAGATGGGTCCCTACCCTAAGACTCTTTTTTTTTTATAACATGATTTACACTGATTTGCACTATTAATTTGAAAAGCCAAACTGATAAGCAGTATCTTGGCGTTTCTCTATAACAACTGACTACTGTATACAAAATAATGTAAAAGCACACTGCAAGCGATAACACCAGTTACACTCAATATCTCCTGTTATATGTATAACGTGTTAGTGTAGGGACCCACCTAAACAAGGAGGGATTAAGCACTGCAAAAGGGCTAACAAAACAGATGTGAATTTAATATATGAAATAGAATTCAACCCATGAAATGTTATAACAATATTGATTGCAACTGGTACACCATGCAATGTTTGTATAGTCAGCCACTGCAGAGGAAAAGCTTTTTTGTTTTTGGTGCATTATGTGGCGGAGGCCAAGCTTTGATTTTTCTAAAATGTAAAATTTAGAACAGAACTTTTCTCCTATTACTGTGATCCTATATACACACTGCATACATTTACCCTATACATAGACTACACTTACCTTTCACATACACGATATAGACTACACTTACCCTCTGTATGCACAGTATATATATATATATATATATATATATACTACATTACACTTACCTTATATACATACTATATAGACTACACTTACCGTAAATATACACTAGACTATTCTTACTCTATATATACATTACATAAAGTACATGTACCCTAAATATACACTACATGTACCCTAAATATACACTATTATACTTGCCTTATACATACACTATATACTGTACACATACCTTATACACTAAATATTGATGACACTTACCCTATACAAGCACTATATACACAATATATCCACTATATACTCTACACATACTCAATATACAGACTAAGTATAAAGATTACACCTATATACACACTACAGAGACTACTCTATACATATACTATATACACTACATTAATCCTATATGCTGACACTATATAGATTACTTATCCTATATACACAATATATACGCTACACTTACCTTTTTTACAGACATTAAATAACTTATCCTAAAAGCACACTATATAGATTACACCTATCCTATGTATTCACGATGTAGACTATACTTACCTTACACATAAACTGTATACACTACACTTACCCTATACACACACTATATACACTATACATACACTATATATACTACACTTACCTTATATACAGGCACTTTATACATTAATTGTCCTATATACACTATATACACTACACATACCGCATGTAACACTATAATGACTACACATGTCATACACATACACTATATACACTAAACTTACCCCATATACAGAAACTATATAAATGACACTTATCATATACATACAATATATACATTACACTTACCCCACATAATATATAAATATATATATATATCTATATGCACACACACTACACATACCCAATATACAGATAATATATAAATTAAACAACACTTACCCTGTACAAACACTATACATTTACTATATACTCTACACATAGCTAATACACAGACTAGTTATGAAGATTACACTTATCATATATACAACACTTAAATACTACATTTATGCTACAGCAGATACATACTACATAGACTTAACCCATACATAAACTATATACACTACATTCTATCCTATATGCAGACACTATATAAATTGCTTACCCCTGTATAAACACTATATACACTACACTTACTCTATATAAAGACACTATATAGATTACACTTATCCTACACACATACGCTATATACACTACAGTTATCCTATATACACACTATTACACTACACCTTATTCATACACTATATACACTTACCCTATATACAGACTAACTATAAAGCTGACATATTCTATAAACACAACACATAGAGTACACTTACTGTTTATACACTAATACATACTACATAGACTACGCTTACCCTATACATTATCTATATACACTACATTTACCTTATACATACACGAAATACACTACACTTACCCAATATACAGACACAATATAAATTACACTTACCTGATATACAGACACAATATAGATTGCACTTACCTGATATACAGACACAATATAGATTACACTTATCCTATGTACACACTATATAGAGTACACTAACACTATGTAGACTCTGCTTAACCTATATGCATACTATGTAGACTACACTTACCCTATACATCCACTATATAGACTACATTTACCCTATGCATCCACTATATAGACTACACTTACCCGATATATAGACAATATAGATTGCACTTACTGTATGTACACGCCGGAAAATACGGTGCGGTATCGGGACAGAGGGACAGATTGGAATCCCATGAAAGCACTACAGAGTGCTTCCGTGGGTTTTCTGTCCGTGCCTCTACACAGCAAAAAAGTAGTGCATGTGGACCGCAACAGAGGCAAGGCCGTCACACATGAGCCCTAAGTCACATGACAGTGACATTACTCATGGCAGCAGCAATTTTCCAATATTTTCCTGCTGCCAGCACAGGCACGAAAATCCTGGGCTAGGCAAGATGTCAGGCCCTGTCAATCAGAGAGGAGATGGGCATTTCAAAAGCGGAGCTCCAAGGCTTCTGGCCATCCCCTTCTGGTCGAAAGAGCGAACTTGCATAATAATAAAAAAAACTGATATTTAAGGAATGCTGCTATATACAAAGATACTAAGGTATCATTTTAATGGCATGATCAACCCTACCAGGCAACAGGCCTGGTTTAATAGGGTTGATCATGCTGACAGACGCTATTTAAGAATATACTATACACTGAGAATATATGTAATGCCTGTTGATGTTTTCTCCTGTGGTCCGTGAGAAGGTTCTCTGTGAAGACTGCGGAGACTGAAGATTGTGTCTGAATTAAAAAGAAAACGTGACATAAATATTCCAGCAGTTGTTGGACTCTTTAATACATACTGTCTATCAGGATGGACCCCGTGTCTCAATCTAGTATCAAACAACGAGTGACCCCGATGTCCATTGTAACTTGTCACACCTCACCTTTCATTTGCTAAGTGAACTGGACAACTGCTACTTCTGATACTCACTCATTTCCAACATTCTGCCACTTTCTGTGATTTTGTTGATGTCGCCACATAAAAAATGGACTCAGCCCAATGGAGATTCTTAAAGGGTTGCAAAAAGAAGTATAAAAAGTATTCCCAAATCGTGCACTGAGACCCTATTTAGCATAAAACAGCAATTTGGGTAATAAAAGAATCAAGCATACTTTTATTTTGTATTCACATAGCCGTATCAGGGCTTGTCTTTTGCAGAACAAGATGTACTTTCTAATGGCGCCATTTACAGTTGCATACAATGTGAATGGGAAGCGGAAACAAATTTCAAATGGGGTGGAATTATAAAAAACGAACAGTTTTATATTATATTTTTTTAACACCGTTTCCTATGCATAAAAACCGACCTATTATTTTTATTCTTGGTCATTACGATTACATTAGTCCCAGGTGCCTGCAGTTTAAAACAGAAGGCACCTGGCGGGTATCGCGCCCGCTCTGCTCTAATGCGGTTTTTGTTACAGAAGCGCACAGAAATCCGTACAGAAATTTGCGCTGACTTTCTGCTCCTTACCCTACACCTGTGTACCGGCACCCTAAGGCTTGGAGGGGAGTATGCAAATTAACTCATACCAGACCAACCAACTGTCTGAATAAAAAATTACCCTTTTTGGGAGTGTTTTTCCGATATTTATATGACTGTGCCTGTAGTAATAGAGCAAGATTTTCATTTAAAGGTTCAGTCCAAAAAAGCTGGTTTCACAAGCTAAGGCCTCATGCACGCGACTGTGCCGTTTTTTTTTGCGGTCCGCAAACCGCGGATCAGCAAAAATCGGAAGTTGCCCGTGTTGCCTTCCGCAATTTGCGCTGGCAATATAAATGCCTATTCTTGTCCGCAAAGCGCGGACAAGAATAGGACATGTTATATTTTCTTAGCGGGGCCGCGGAACGGAGCCACGGATGCGGACAGCACACGGAGTGCTGTCCGTATCTTTTGCGGCCCCATTGAAGTGAATGCATGAGGCCTAAGGCCGCAATGCATATGAAGAACCTCACTTACAGGCAACTACATGAGATGAGTTTAATGACGCCAAGAATTTTCACATTTTAAGGCTTCATTCACACAGTCAGTGTTTGGTCAGTGATTTCCATCAGTGATTGTGAGCCAAAACCAGGAGTGGATCCTACACAGACATAAGGTAGAAGGGAAAGACCTGCACCTGTTCTGTGTTTTGGACCCGCACTTGGTTTTGGCTCAAAATCACTGATGGAAATCACTGACCAAACACTGACTGTGCGAATAAGGCCCTAATGCAATCATCTGCAGTGTCTGCCATTCTTTATACTTCACCTTTCTTTAGGTAACTTCACCACAAGTGTTGTAGACCTGACCAAAAGTCCTATTTTCCCTAGACACATAATAAACCGTTCAAATTTAGGGAAAACGCTAAACATCTTTTCCTGTTTTATTGCATTTATTGTACCTTACTAAAAACACAGCAGTTTTATACGGAGATATCCCGCACCTGAATATAACAGGTAGATATGTCTCAGTATCTTACCCCAGAAATCCCACCGTGAGCAGTGGACGCAAAAGCAGCTCCTCCGGGTGTCTTCAAAATTCATCACTAACCATAAAATCAGTTTCATCTCCCAAGGAGCCAACTGATGATTTTTAGATTCAAGCCGACCAATCGCTGTCTGTTTACTGCAGTTGCCATGGTGATGTCAACATCAGAGTTAAAGGGGACATTACCTTCCTGATCACTTTTTCTTTTCAAATACTAATCTTGATTAGGGATGAGCGAACTCGAACTGTATAGTTCGGGTTCGTACCGAATTTTGGGGTGTCCGTGACACGGACCCGAACCCGGACATTTTCGTAAAAGTCCGGGTTCGGGTTCGGTGTTCGTCGCTTTCTTGGCGCTTTTGTGACGCTTTCTTGGCGCTTTTTGAAAGGCTGCAAAGCAGCCAATCAACAAGCGTCATACTACTTGCCCCAAGAGGCCATCACAGCCATGCCTACTATTGGCATGGCTGTGATTGGCCAGAGCACCATGTGACCCAGCCTCTATTTAAGCTGGAGTCACATAGCGCCGCCCGTCACTCTGCTCTGATTAGCGTAGGGAGAGGTTGCGGCTGCGACAGTAGGGCGAGATTAGGCAGATTAACTCCTCCAAAGGACTTGATTAACTGATCGATCTGCAGCTGTGGATCATTGAGCTGCTGATCCTCAATTGCTCACTGTTTTTAGGCTGCACAGACCGTTTGTCAGTCTCATTTTTCTGGGGTGATCGGCGGCCATTTTGTGTCTTGTGGTGCGCCAGCACAAGCTGCGACCAAGTGCATTTAACCCTCAATGGTGTGGTTGTTTTTTGGCTAAAGCCTACATCAGGGTGAAGCTGTCACACCAAGTGCATTTAACCAGCAATAGTCTGTTCATTTTTTGGCCATATACAAAATCAGGGGCAAGCTGCGCCTGTCACCAAGTGCATTTAACCCTCAATGGTGTGGTTGTTTTTTGGCTAAAGCCTACATCAGGGTGAAGCTGTGACACCAAGTGCATTTAACCAGCAATAGTCTGTTCATTTTTTGGCCATATACAAAATCAGGGGCAAGCTGCGCCTGTCACCAAGTGCATTTAACCCTCAATGGTGTGGTTGTTTTTTGGCTAAAGCCTACATCAGGGTGAAGCTGTCACACCAAGTGCATTTAACCAGCAATAGTCTGTTCATTTTTTGGCCATATACAAAATCAGGGGCAAGCTGCGCCTGTCACCAAGTGCATTTAACCCTCAATGGTGTGGTTGTTTTTTGGCTAAAGCCTACATCAGGGTGAAGCTGTCACACCAAGTGCATTTAACCAGCAATAGTCTGTTTATTTTTTGGCCATATCCCAGTCTAATTCTGTCACTAAATCCATACCGGTCACCCAGCGCCTAAATACTAGGCCTCAAATTTATATCCAGCTAAATCTGTCCCTAGTGCTGTAGCTGGGCGAGTTATTTAGTGTCCGTTCAAGCACATTTCTTGTTCTGGGTTGAAATACAATTCCCAATTTAGCAATTTCATAATTTAGTGGTTCCTGCTATATCAGAGCTATTTGAAATCTATCCCAAAAAGGGTATATAATATTGAAGGTGCACATTGGGTCATTCAGAATAACTTCACACACACCCGCTACTGTGTATTTCCAAGTCTAATTCTGTCACTAAACCCATACCTGTCACCCAGCGCCTAAATACTAGGCCTCAAATTTAAATCCCTCTAAATCTCTCGTTACCGCTGTACTGTTGTTGCTGGGCAAGATATTTAGTGTCCGTCAAAGCACATTTTTTGTTCTGGGTTGAAGTACAATTCCCAATTTAGCAATTTCATAATTTAGTGGTTCCTGCTATATCAGAGCTATTTGGAATCTATCCCTAAAAGGGTATATAATATTGAAGGTGCACATTGGGTCATTCAGAATAACTTCACACACACCCGCTACTGTGTATTTCCAAGTCTAATTCTGTCACTAAACCCATACCTGTCACCCAGCGCCTAAATACTAGGCCTCAAATTTAATCCCTCTAAATCTCTCGTTACCGCTGTACTGTTGTTGCTGGGCAAGATATTTAGTGTCCGTCAAAGCACATTTTTTGTTCTGGGTTGAAGTACAATTCCCAATTTAGCAATTTCATAATTTAGTGGTTCCTGCTATATCAGAGCTATTTGGAATCTATCCCTAAAAGGGTATATAATATTGAAGGTGCACATTGGGTCATTCAGAATAACTTCACACACACCCGCTACTGTGTATTTCCAAGTCTAATTCTGTCACTAAACCCATACCGGTGCACCCAGCGCCTAAATACTAGGCCTCAAATTTAAATCCCTCTAAATCTCTCGTTACCCCGCTGTACTGTTGTTGCTGGGCAAGATATTTAGTGTCCGTCAAAGCACATTTTTTGTTCTGGGTTGAAGTACAATTCCCAATTTAGCAATTTCATAATTTAGTGGTTTCTGCTATATCAGAGCTATTTGAAATCTATCCCTAAAAGGGTATATAATATTGAAGGTGCACATAGGGTCATTCAGAATAACTTCACACACACGCTTCTGTGCATTTCCAAGTCTAATTCTGTCACTAAATCCATACCGGTGACCCAGCGCCTAAATACTAGGCCTCAAATTTAAATCCCTCTAAATCTCTCGTTACCCACCGCTGTACTGTTGTTGCTGGGCAAGATATTTAGTGTCCGTCAAAGCACATTTTTTGTTCTGGGTGAAGTAA